>NC_092226.1:28732001-28859501 GCF_036320965.1 Panulirus ornatus | reverse complement strand
GACTCTCCCGTTATCTTAGTGTTGAGGTGGTAATATCTGGTATGTGTACACTTGGTAAACAACTGTCTAGTCAAAAATAAAGTCTGTTGGGTCATTAATCTTTAACGTGTTTTGGCACACTGAACCCCGATTCATATTGCCTTCTCAGGGTCTCATTCATCTGGCAAACGTCTGCATAATAACTTCAGTTTTTAAGTGGGCCAATGGAGTATGTGGTCTGGACTTGTGTTCTGCATACGAGCAAAAGTATTTGAGGCTATATTTCTTCTTTTTCCTGCGAGTCATCTATTTTCAGTTTATGATCTACGTCCAGTAATTCACTTCACAGGTTTTCTTTCCTTCGCTGGGTGAGCTGTGGCTTCTTTCGTGGGTTTACAATCCTTCTTCGCCTCCTGTAGACTCGGTGCTCGTCTTTCTAACTTACACCTGTCTGCTGCATGTCTGGAGTACCAAACTGGTCATGTCATCTATACATTCCTCCGTTGTTCTGGTACTCTGCAAGGTCTCCCACTGTGTCGCTAACATCTCATTGATCACATCCTCCCAGTGTACCCGTTTCCTATGTAAACTTACATTACCGAAGACAACTCCACTGTTACGTGTGTTATAAGCGGTTTAAGTATCCAAACCTGTTCTCACTTCGATCAGGTTGTGATCATTGTATAAGGTGTCTGACATAATACTGTCACATTTTTTGGCTGACAGTATTTGTAAAATTAAGTCCAGTGTGTTATTTCCTCAGGTAGGTTTTGTATCTTTTGACTGAGGAAGAAGTTTTCACATAGTCTGATTAACTTTTTGTTTTGTTTTGTTTTTGTTTTGCAGGTGTTCGTCTAAGCTGCTTCTTGTGTCAGTATTTCCCGTTACCATGTTATGTCCTGCCTGTCTCTATTTACTGTGTGCAAGGTTGAAGTCTCCAGAGACAAGACATTTGGAGCTGGGTTTCCCAGGAGGTCAAGACATGATTCTATGTTTCATGTTTGTTCCGTAAAGCCTTGAGGCGCTGCATCTGGTGGTGTATATATTAATGCAATGACCAGATTTGGGTTTTCACCCAAATACAACATTTCAGGGTTGTTATGAGAGGATCTACAACATTCAGTACAACTCGTCCACATAATCTTCTAGGCCTGGCTTATCTGTACAGGTTGTAGTCTGGCATCCACAGCTCACTATTCACACGGTCTTTAGTGTGTGTTTCAGTGAAGCCGCCACGACTGCATCAATTTGACACGTTCAGCAAACCACTTATAAATGGGATTTTATTTGTATTACGTAATTCAAGTTCCTGTGTATCTCCTTATATGAAGGACATTACATGACCTGTCTGTGTTGTGCTGAGGGATATATATACTCTCCTCTGCTGAACTTGGCAGAGTGCAATCAGTTTCTCACGATTCTGAGGAGACAACTCAGTGTCATATCCTCCTCTGGTAGTCCTTCCCTGCCTCTGTCTGGCCCTGTGTACCTGACTGAAAAAAAGGACGTGCATATTGTGATGGGTTCGAGGGATATGTCTCCTCGTCCCTGATATACGGTGGTTCTCACAGTACTCGTTCAAGCAGCTCCGAGACCCAGGTAAATGTCTGCACGATTCTGGTAGGTAGGAGCAACATCCTTCCCCATACCGGTACTTACCTTTCTTAAGTCAGCCCAAACATTCACTAGAATGTTTCAATTACCAATTTTCCCCCAAGTGCGAGATGCCAGTCTTGCCGTAAATGTAACTTCCCTTCGCGTCGTATCTACAGACGCTGTGCATCACCTCGGATCTGTGGTTCATTTACTGCGTCGTATTTCAGTCCGTGTTTGTGGCCAGGCCTGGGTGAGTTTCCTGGCTGCCACTGTCCCTCACCCCCGCCCCCTCCTCCAACCTTCCATACCTGAGTCAGCGTCGATGTGTCGTCCCCCCCCCCCCCTTGTGCACCCACCTCTGTGCTAGAAGTTTCCTGGCCTCCACACCCCCCCCCCCTCCCCATCCAT
This sequence comes from Panulirus ornatus, assembly GCF_036320965.1. Classification (NCBI taxonomy): domain Eukaryota; kingdom Metazoa; phylum Arthropoda; class Malacostraca; order Decapoda; family Palinuridae; genus Panulirus; species Panulirus ornatus. The sequence continues at coordinate 28,857,518 of NC_092226.1, read as the reverse complement.
ACCCGAAGGCAGCGTCCCTGTCTCTTTCCGTAATCATGTCTGTGCTTGCCGTTCCCTGGCTCCCACTTCCTCCCTCTCCTTCCATACATAAATCATCGTCTCTGTCTCCTCCTCCTGCGCTGCTCATGTCTGTGGATGACGTTCCTAACCTCCGCTTTCAACGTTACATTTCCACACTGGACTCTCCCTCTATAGCTGTGTCAGGGTCTAACAGGTTTACAAAAAACAAAATCCACTACAGCATTTCCCACTACCTGCCTAATACACCAACCAGCAGCCTAATATATCCATTACCCGCCTTCTATACCCACTAGCACCCTATTTTATCGACTATCGCCTTTCTATATGTACTAGGTACCAAATATATCCACTAACTGCCTAATATATCCCCTAGCAACCTGATCTATCCACTACCTGCCTAATGTATCTACCACTTACATAATATATCCACAGGCTGGTTTTCACTTTCTCCAAAATTCGTATATACTTTCCCTTGTCTTTTCTTTTTCCGTTTCACACTCTCTCTCTATATTTCATTTAAGGCCTGGCCTTGATGCGGATTTTGATCCTTGACAGGAGACTTGAACATTAAAAAAGGTTTCTTAATTTACCTACGAGCTACCTAATATATCCACCACCTGCCTAATATATCCACTACCTCCCTATTTTATCTAAGAGCTACCTAATATATCGACTAACTACCTAATATATCCACTACCTACCGATTTCATCTAACAACTACCTAATATATCCACTACCTACCTATCTTATCTAAAAGCTACTTAATACATCCACTACCTACCTATTATATCTAACAGCTACCTAATATATCCACTACCTACCTATCTTATCTAACAGCTACCTAATATATCCACTACCTACCTATCTTATCTAACAGCTACCTAATATATCCACTACCTACCTATCTTATCTAACAGCTACCTAATATATCCACTACCTACCTATCTTATCTAACAGCTACCTAATATATCCACGACCTACCTATTTTATCTAACAGCTACCTAATATATCCACTACCTACCTATCTTATCTAACAGCTACCTAATATATCCACTACCTACCTATCTTATCTAACAGCTACCTAATACATCCACTACCGACCCACCGACCCAGCCGCCAGCCAGTATCTGGTGTAGACAGCCAGTTCCCTCGCTCCACCCACCATGCTCTGCCCGACCCTGGGGTTCACTGCTCCTTTTAACACTATGAATCACACCGCCGCCCTGCCAACCACCCCTGCTGACCTCACTCTGCTATAAAAGTCATCTACACAGTGAGCATCAACTTTCCATTCATCATCGCTAACGTCACAAGACACAGTAAATCATCTCACCAAGACGTTATCTTGAAGGAAAACGATCATCTCACCAAGACGTTATCTTGAAGGAAAACGATCATCTCACCAAGACGTTATCTTGAAGGAAAACGATCATCTCACCAAGACGTTACCTTAAAGGAAAACGATCATCTCACCAAGACGTTATCTTGAAGGAAAACGATCATCTCACCAAGACGTTACCTTAAAGAAAAACGATCATCTCACCAAGACGTTATCTTGAAGAAAAACGATAATCTCACCAAGACGTTATCTTGAAGGAAAACGATCATCTCACCAAGACGTTACCTTAAAGGAAAACGATCATCTCACCAAGACGTTATCTTGAAGGAAAACGATCATCTCACCAAGACGTTATCTTGAAGGAAAACGATCATCTCACCAAGACGTTACCTTAAAGGAAAACGATCATCTCACCAAGACGTTATCTTGAAGGAAAACGATCATCTCACCAAGACGTTACCTTAAAGAAAAACGATCATCTCACCAAGACGTTATCTTGAAGAAAAACGATAATCTCACCAAGACGTTATCTTGAAGGAAAACGATCATCTCACCAAGACGTTATCTTGAAGGAAAACGATCATCTCACCAAGACGTTATCTTAAAGGAAAACGATCATCTCACCAAGACGTTATCTTGAAGGAAAACGATCATCTCACCAAGACGTTATCTTATAGGAAAACGATCATCTCACCAAGACGTTATCTTGAAGGAAAACGATCATCTCACCAAGACGTTATCTTTAAGGAAAACGATCATCTCACCAAGACGTTATCTTGAAGGAAAACGATCATCTCACCAAGACGTTATCTTGAAGGAAAACGATCATCTCACCATGACGTTATCTTAAAGGAAAACGACCATCTCACCAAGACGTTATCTTGAAGGAAAACGATCGTCTCACCAAGACGTTATCTTGAAGGAAAACGATCATCTCACCAAGACGTAATCTTAAAGGAAAACGATCATCTCACCAAGACGTTATTCTTTAAGGAAAACGATCCTCTCACCAAGACGTCATTCTTAAAAGAAAACGATCATCTCACCAAGACGTTATTCTTTAAGGAAAACGATCATCTCACCAAGACGTTATTCTTTAAGGAAAACGATCATCTCACCATGACGTTATTCTTAAAAGATAACGATCATCTCACCAAGACGTTATTCTTTAAGGAAAACGATCATCTCACCAAGACGTTATCTTAAATGAAAACGATCATCTCACCAAGACGTTATCTTGAAGGAAAACGATCATCTCACCAAGACGTTATCTTGAAGAAAAACGATCATCTCACCAAGACGTTATCTTAAAGGAAAACGATCATCTCACCAAGACGTTATCTTGAAGGAAAACGATCATCTCACCAAGACGTCATTCTTAAAAGAAAACGATCATCTCACCAAGACGTCATTCTTTAAGGAAAACGATCATCTCACCAAGACGTTATTCTTTAAGGAAAACGATCATCTCACCATGACGTTATTCTTAAAAGAAAACGATCATCTCACCAAGACGTTACTCATAAAAGAAAACGATCATCTCACCAAAACGTTATTCTTTAAGGAAAACGATCATTTCACCATGACGTTATTCTTAAAAGAAAACGATCATCTCACCAAGACGTTATTCTTTAAGGAAAACGATCATCTCACCAAGACGTTATTCTTTAAGGAAAACGATCATCTCACCAAGACGTTATTCTTTAAGGAAAACGATCGTCTCACCAAGACGTTATTCTTAAAAGAAAACGATCATCTCACCAAGACGTCATTCTTTAAAGAAAACGATCATCTCACCAAGACGTCATTCTTTAAGGAAAACGATCATCTCACCAAGACGTCATTCTTTAAGGAAAACGATCATCTCACCAAGACGTTATTCTTAAAAGAAAACGATCATCTCACCAAGACATTATTCTTTAAGGAAAACGACCATCTCACCAAGACGTTATTCTTAAAAGAAAACGATCATCTCACCAAGACGTCATTCTTTAAGGAAAACGATCATCTCACCAAGACGTCATTCTTTAAGGAAAACGATCATCTCACCAAGACGTTATTCTTAAATGAAAACGATCTCACCAAGACGTTATTCTTTAAGGAAAACGATCATCTCACAGACGTTATTCTTAAAAGAAAACGATCATCTCACCAAGACGTTATTCTTTAAGGAAAACGATCATCTCACGAAGACGTTATTCTTTAAGGAAAACGATCATCTCACCAAGACGTCATTCTTTAAGGAAAACGATCATCTCACCAAGACGTTATTCTTTAAGGAAAACGATCATCTCACCAAGACGTTATTCTTCAAGGAAAACGATCATCTCACCAAGACGTCATTCTTTAAGGAAAACGATCATCTCACCAAGCCGTTATTCTTTAAGGAAAACGATCATCTCACCAAGCCGTTATTCTTTAAGGAAAACGATCATCTCACCAAGCCGTTATTCTTTAAGGAAAACGATCATCTCACCAAGACGTTATTCTTAAAAGAAAACGATCATCTCACCAAGACGTCATTTTTTAAAGGAAAACGATCATCTCACCAAGACGTTATTCTTTAAGGAAAACGATCATCTCACCAAGACGTTATTCTTCAAGGAAAACGATCATCTCACCAAGACGTCATTCTCTAAGGAAAACGATCATCTCACCAAGACGTTATTCTTAAATTAAAACGATCATCTCACCAAGACGTCATTCTTTAAGGAAAACGATCATCTCACCAAGCCGTTATTCTTTAAGGAAAACGATCATCTCACCAAGCCGTTATTCTTTAAGGAAAACGATCATCTCACCAAGACGTTATTCTTAAAAGAAAACGATCATCTCACCAAGACGTCATTTTTTAAAGGAAAACGATCATCTCACCAAGACGTCATTCTTTAAGGAAAACGATCATCTCACCAAGACGTTATTCTTAAAAGAAAACGATCACCTCACCAAGACGTCATTTTTTAAAGGAAAACGATCATCTGACAAAACTTAGAAAAAAAAAAAAAAAAACCGTTCAAAGTCTACATTATTCAGGCAGTGAAATAACCTGAGTAAGGTCGTTAATAAGAATACGATCTAATAAAATATGGAACAAATAAACAAATTTCTGATTATATTCTTTAAAACTCAGGATCAGTTGAAATTATGTATGACCAAATCTGGTGTAGATGTTTTACGTTGATGTGAATAACACCAAGAAAATACGACAAGACAAGAGGCGGCGGCAGACGAGGGCCAGAGATGCTCTTCCTCCCACCACAGCAGGTGAGGGGCCACCACACAGTGAGGCACGCCTGCACGCACACACGCTCTATATTATTATTTCTACCTTCAATATGGTGGGTCTAGTGGTGGCACTTACTCCCCAAATGACATCCATCCATCCACACACTCCCTACACTGGTCTACCACCCCATGATAACACCCACCCACACACTCCCTACACTGGTCTACCACCCCATGATAATACCCACCCACACACTCCCTACACTAGTCTACCACCCCATGATAATACCCACCCACACACTCCCTACACTGGTCTACCACCCCATGATAATACCCACCCACACACACTCCCTACATTGGTCTACCACCCCATGATAATACCCACCCACACACTCCCTACACTGGTCTACCACCCCATGATAACACCCACCCACACACTCCCTACACTGGTCTACCACCCCATGATAATACCCACCCACACACTCCCTACACTGGTCTACCACCCCATGATAACACCCACCCACACACTCCCTACACTGGTCTACCACCCCATGATAATACCCACCCACACACTCCCTACACTGGTCTACCACCCCATGATAACACCCACCCACACACTCCCTACATTAGTCTACCACCCCATGATAATACCCACCCACACACTCCCTACACTGGTCTACCACCCCATGATAATACCCACCCACACACACTCCCTACATTGGTCTACCACCCCATGATAATACCCACCCACACACACTCCCTACATTGGTCTACCACCCCATGATAATACCCACCCACACACTCCTTACACCCATGTGCCGCCCCCGCCCCGCGATAACATAAGGTAAGACACTCAGACTGGTCAACCGCCCATCCGCCCGCCCCATTCGAAGAGTAACACCCAGACACACACGACCCAGACTTGTCTGCCACCTGCGCCCCGCCTCCTGACGTCATCCAGACACACTAACTAAACAGGTCTGCCACCCCCGCCACTCCTCCTGACAACACCCAGACACACACTACCTAAACCGGTCTGCCACCCCCGCCCCGCCCCCTGACAACACCCAGACACACACTCCCTAGACTTGTCTGCAACCCCCTGCCCCGCCCCGCCCCCTGACAACACCACAGACACCCACTCCCTAGACGTCTGCCACTCCCGCCCTGACCCGCGACAACACCCCAGACACCCACTCCCCCGACTTGTCTGCCACCCCCCGCCCCGCACCCTGACAACACCCCAAACACCCACTTCCTGTGCCTAGCTATGCAAGTGAACAGCTCAGTTTCCCTTCAGTTCGGCTACGTGGTATGTCAACTACCGTACTGCTATAACTGTTCATCAATGTTTATAACATAAAACATAACATCGACTCCCTGTATACCTACGCGCACCCCGCCCATATGCTTATCCAGAGTGTTGAAATACCCAGCTTATCCCAACCTAATCTTAGACACGTATGATTAGTTGAAATACCCAGCTTATCCCAACCTAATCTTAAACACGTATGATTAGTTGAAATACCCAGCTTATCCCAACCTAATCTTAAACACGTATGATTAGTTGAAATACCCAGCTTATCCCAACCTAATCTTAAACACGTATGATTAGTTGAAATACCCAGCTTATCCCAACCTAATCTTAAACACGTATGATTAGTTAACTAGTAACTATCACGGCCTCCCAGTTCTGTAATGTCTATATTTCCTCAACTGTATGTTTTCAGCCACATGGCCGACTACATCCAATAAGCCGTTATTTATCTATTTATCATTTTCCCTAGACACGTCTGCCACCCCAGGCCCAACCCCGCCCCGCCCCGCCCCCTACACCCAGATAAACACTTTCTAGATTGTTCAGCTGCCGCTACCCCCTTTAACACCCAGTCACACACACACACACACACATACACACACTACACTAATGTGCCACCCCCACCCCCAGATAACACCCACATACACTCCCTAGATTGGTCTGCCACCCCGCCCCGCCCCCTAATAACACCCAGACACACACTCATACCCCCCCCCCCCCGGTAACGTCTAGAATACACTCCCTAGACTAGTCTACCACACCCGCCCTGCTCAGTCCCCCCCCCCCCTCCCGATAACACAGTTCTAAAATTACTAAACGTTCCACTCTAGAAAAAAAAAATGCTGCGTCATCCGCGCCCCACCACATAATAACACTCCCCACAGATTGGTCTGCCCTGCCCGTGCTGCCATGATAACATCCGCCCACACATCTCCAGAATCTGATCTGAGCCGTGGTCACCGGCAGACTGGTCTGGCCTGCCCCGGTCCTGCCCTCTGGTAACACTGGTCCACACTCCCCTAGTCTGGTCTGCCACCCCACCACCCACCTCGCTCCATCTTAACACCCACCCACACAACCCCAAACTGGTCCCGGGCCCCCCTGATAACACCCACCCACACACACACAACCCCAGACTGGTTGGTCCTCGCCAGAGCCGGTGCACGTGCCGTATGCCACTGCCGCGCCACCCACCCACCGTGCTGGAGTCTGCGTGGGTTGTGGTGTACGTCAGGAAGGGAGGTGGTCAACCTAGCCAACACACACACACACACACACACACACACACACAACAGCAGCAGCAGCAGCACGCCAATAGGATTGGTGGCACACGAGTCTTACCAAAATGATGATGATGAGAGATAGATAGATAGATAGATAGAGAGAGAGAGAGAGAGAGAGAGAGAGAGAGAGAGAGAGAGAGGAGTACCAACAGAAGGGATCATAATTCTGGCAGAGTGCTACGGTAGTGAGACATGAGAGGTCGGGTGTGCAGTACAGTAAGGTGGAGCACTTACCCTGAGGGCGGGCCTGGGTGGGTGCAGGATGACGGGCGTGGGCGAGGTGCTGCACGCCAGGAGCGGCGGGGGTCTGCGGCCCACCAGGGGCTGTATGGCGGGGGCGTGGCTGGTGTGCAGGAGTGTGGTGTGGCTGGTGTGGGCCAAGGTGGTGCCGGTAGATGCCGGGGCAGCCTGCAGGAACACGTGGTGCAGGATGGGCGTGGCGTAGGACACGGCCTGCGTCCTAACCACCTCCGCCCCCTCCACCAGCGTGGCCGTGCCGGTGTGGCCGTCCACGATGGCCGTCACGCCCTCAGCGCCCACCCCACCGTCCTCACCCTCCACCGTCACCGTCAGCCTGTGCGTGGCGGCGTGGGCGTGCGGGCGGAGGACGGTGGTGGTGCCGTCGGCTGCCTCCAACACCGTGGCGCCGTCCTCCCTGCTGTACAGCGTGGTGGCTCCCGACCCTCCCACCACCACCACCTCCCCCCCGCCACCTCCACCACCGCCGCCCTCGCTCACCGCGCCGCCCGCCTCACTCGCCGCCGCCACGCCTCGCTCCTCCTCTTCGTCGTCCTCGTCGTCGTCTTGACGCTGTCGTAGCCAGAGATGGTGTGTGATGGGGCGGCCGTCTGAGGTGCTGCCCTGCCCGCTCTCCCCGCCGCCACCTTCACTCATCATCACACTGTAAAAAACAACAACACAATACCAGTCAGCTATCCTCTACACCAAAACTTGGAATAACATTATAATGAACGGATAAAAAATGATAATTACCATCATAAGAACATTAACAAATTCTTTACTAATGGTTCGTCCACAAACAATTGTGTTAGGCAAAGTCATCAATATTTAATAAAGCACAAAAGGAAGTCATACTACCGCTAGAGGACCAAGCCAGACATCAACCAATACATAACCATGTATAACCCATCTCGTGTCAGCAGTAAACACTGTGCTGGGATCAAACAAGTAATAACACATCAACAAACAAGTAACGCAACACCAGTAAACTGCTTGATACGAGCAGTAATAAAGTAATAAGTAAACACGAGAGGAAATAAAGTAATAATAAATGAACACGAGAAGTAATGGTGTAATAAGAAATAAACACGAGAAGTAATAAAGCAATAATAAATAAACACGAGAAGCAATTAAGTAATAATAAATAAACACGAGAAGTAATACAGTAATAAGAAATAAAAACGAACAGTAACAAAGTAATAAATGACATAAACATGAGAAGTAATAAAGCAATAATAAGAAACACGAGCAGTAATGAAGTAATAAATTACACAAACACGAAAAATAATACAGCACTAATAAGTAGACAAGAGGAGTAATACGGTAATAATAATAGTAACAACAAATAAACACGAGTAGTAATAACGTAATAGCACGAAACACACACCAGAAGTATATAAGTAACAATTGCAAATAAACACACGAGGCAATTACATACCACTCAGGTGTTTATCCAAAGCGTGGAGGTAACCAGCCCCTACCTTGACCTTACGCTCTTCTGTGATCAATTAACTAGTTACTATTACGACCCCCTCCCCCCGAATTTTGACAATCCCCCAGCTATGTATCATCAGAGGAACAGCTGCGCGAATACAAAAAAAAAAAAAAAAGTTACTTTATTTATCTGTCTATACAAACAGCAACACACCACAGACACTAAACATAAAGGTAATACACCACAATTAATGAATAAAGTAACATCCCTGGTGACAACTCTCATACAAACATACATACGTCAAGGAACACACCACAAACAAACAAACAAACAAAGCAAGTAACACACTGCAAACAATTAAGGTACCACATAACACAACGTACACAATATGTAAACAAGTAGCACATCACAAACAATGACCAAACTTATAAAGCAGCACAAACAATTAACTGACAACCGAAATAACACCATAAACAAAGAACACTCCACCCCCCCCCATCCAGTAACATAACCCCCCAAAAAATACACACGCAAAATAACAAAGAAATAATATACACATCAAGTAACAAACAATATACACACAGGCTACACTACATAATATACAAGCCAAATATCATCACAAGGGTTATACAACACAAGTCAGAGACAATCAACAATACACAAATGAATCACACCTGACAAACAATATACACACAGAGGAGCACCACAAGCACACAATATACCAGCATTCACCAAGTTACGCACCACAAACTAAAGATACGCATATTTTGTGGCACCAAAATCAGCATACAAAAAAGCAACACAAACTATATACAACTGGTAACATAACAAACAATATACATCCTAAGCAACATTACACGAAAACCATTTTACACAAACTCAATACGACTAAGGCAACACTAACGATATAAACCAAACACTATGCCACAGATAAATAATATGCATACCAAGTAACACAAGACACTATGAAACAAGTAACCCAGTGCAGTGGAAATACACCTCACGTAAAACAAAACAAATACGCAATGTATATCTTGGGTCATACTAAATATGTATAGTTCAAGTAATACATCACAAACAACCAATACACAATAAGTAACACACCACATACAAACAACATACACTGTCGTCACACAACACACAAACAACATACACTGTCATACCACAAACAATATTCACGTCAGGTAACACTACAAACAAAAATCAAATATGAAGCACTACAACAATATATATATATATATATATATATATATATATATATATATATATATATATATATATATATATATATATATATATATATATAATATGAGTTGTACGACAAACAATCCACGTCAAGTATAACATTACAAACAACCCACATGCACACCAGGTGACACACAGCCAACGAAGAATATGCACACACGTAAAAACAATAAACACAAAGAATTATACGAATAAAACGCTATACAAACATTGCAACACCACAAGCACAGTAACATATATCATGCAAAAAGGTATATACGTCAAACGACATATCACAAACAATATACCATTAGCAAACAATATGCATACCATCCATATGCATACCACCTATCAACAATATACACACCTAGTGGCAAACTACAACCAAACTTATACATCAGGTGATACTTCAAATAAATATGTTGATCACGTAACAAAATACTGAAATGCGTCTCATTAAACACAAAATTGTGATCCTTTCCAAATAGGAAAATATATATATGTATATATATATATATCTTTCTTTCTTTTAAACTATTCGCCATTTCCCGCGTTAGCGAGGTAGCGTTGAGAACAGAGGACTGGGCCTTTTTTGGAATATCCTCACCTGGCCTCCTCTGTTCCTTCGTTTGGAAAATTAAGAAAAAAAAAAACGAGAGGGGAGGATTTCCAGCCCCCCCGCTCCCTCCCCTTTTAGTCGCCTTCTACGACACGCAGGGAATACGTGGGAAGTATTCTTAATCCCCTATCCCCAGGGATATATATATATATATATATATATATATATATATATATATATATATATATATATATATATATATATATATATATATATATATTCACCACGGAACACGCCGCAAACTATACACACCCCTAAGTAATAAGTAAGCAGCAGCTTTCAACATACAAGACTGAACAGCAAGCATTATACTGTCACAAACAAGTAATGTAACAAAGTAAAACTACGACTCAACACAGCAACAAACAAAACAAACACACACAAGGATTCAAACAACAAACAACATGTAATACACGTGCCAAACAATGGGCATTTAAGAAATAAAACCTCAAACAATCAATAAAAAATCGACAAACCACAAACAAATCAATAAACCACCAATAACCAGTTGACAAACCAACCAAACACCAAATATAAACCACCAACATGAAACACAAACCAGTAAACAAAATAACACAACACAACACAAGAAAGTCGTCCTGATACTGACCCACACTTCATCACCCAGCCAGCACCATCCTCAATATGGAGTACACCAACACGAGGGTACATAATACACCGACCCGTGGCGTTCAGTGCTCCAACGGGTGGAATACAGTACATCACCAGGTGGAGTACAGTACACGACCTGGTGGAGTATGGTACCCCACCTGGTGGAGTACAGTACATCACCAGGTGGAGTACAGTACACGACCTGGTGGAGTATGGTACCCCCATCTGGTGGAGTACAGTACATCACCAGGTGGAGTACAGTACACGACCTAGTGGAGTATACTACCCCACCTGGTGGAGTATGGTACATCACCAGGTGGAGTACAGTATACAACCTGGTGGAGTATGGTACCCCATCTGGTGGAGTACAGTACATCACCGGATGGAGTACAGTATACAACCTGGTGGAGTACGGTACCCCATCTGGTGGAGTACAGGACACCACCTGACGGAGTACAGTAGACAACTTGATGGAGTACAGCACATCACCTGGTTAAGTAAAGTACTAAACTACATGAATGAGTACAGTACTACATGGCTTGTTTGATAAAGTACTACACGATCTGCTTAAGTACAGTACTACACCACTTGTCATACAATGCACTTACTACCTGAGCACATTATACCAACTGATGGAGTACAGGACACCATCTAGCGGAGTACAGTAATAAACCATCTAAGAGTACAGTACTTCAGTACAATACACCAACAGGTGGAGTGCGGTACTACACTGGTGGAGTAAAACACTACATGACCTGATGGAGTACAGTACACCATCTGATGTAGTACAGTACTACACCACACAACACAGTACTACACCACCTGGTGGAGCACAGTACACCACCTGATGGAGTACAGTACTACACCAATTGATGGAGTACAGTACTACATCACCTGGTGGAGAACAGTACACCACCTGATGGAGAACAGCACTACACCAAATGATGGAGTACAGTACTACACCTGATGGAGTACAGTACTACACCACCTGATGGAGTACAATACTACACCACCTGGAGTACAATGCGCCAATTAATGGAGTACAGCACACCACCTCATTAGGTACAGTGCTACACCACTTGATGGAGTACAAAAACACCACCAACTGATGGAGTACAGTACATCAATAAGAGAAGTATAGTACTGCACCACCTGATGGAGTAGAGAACAACACTTGATGAAGTACAGTACTGCATCTGATGAAGTACAGTACTAAAGCTGAAGGGTATAGCATACGACCTTGAGAGTACAGCACTACACAAATTGATAGAGTATAGTACTACATCACCTGATGGAGTACAGTACTACACCATCGGATGAAGTACACTACCACATCACCTGATGGAGTACACTACTACATCAACTGATGGAATACAGCACTACATCAACAGAGGGAGTACAGTACTACACCACCTGATGAAGTACACTACCACATCATCTGATGGAGTACAGTAGTATATCCCTGATACAGTACAGTTAGCCACCTGGAGTACAGTAATACCCCCTGATGAAGTACAGTACACCACCAGCTGGTGTACAATACTCCATCTGATGGAGTACAGTACACCATCACCTAATGGAGTTCACATCACCTGATGGCTTACAGCATAGCGCCTTATCGAGTACAATACTAAATCAGCTGGTGGAGTACACTACACCGCTTGATGGAGTTCATTAAACTCCTGGTGGCGTACAGTACAGCACTTGATGGAACGCAGTACTCTATCACCAGGTGGTGTACAGTACAGTACTACATTCATGTTCTCAAGTGGTACAATTCATGGCCACATGAGCACACTACACCCACAGCAGAACACAAACCTTCCCTCCACGGGCTACACCATGTAACCAAGAGAACACACCTGCTCACCGTGCACACAGGACACTGCCGCACCACCATACGACACCCGACACATACAATGCCACATTTCATGATGCACGTCACCATAAACCCTTCACGGCGACAGCACGATCCGCGGGATGGATTGGCCTCGTCTCTACCATGACCCGTCAAAAACCAGGCCAATATGCACAGCCGAGGTTTGTACTGCCATCCCCCATGGCGTTCAAGCACACTGTGCGTGGTTCAGGACATGAGAGCAAAGTAGTAGACTGTGCAAGTGTAGCGCCACCGCACAACACAGCACAACACTCCAGGTGTACAGCCTGCCCATCAACGTCACACATCACACGGGAGAGACTCCCGGGTGCTTCAACAACATGGCGTGTTGGGCTAAAATTTCCTATGCTCACTGCATCTTTCAAACGGGCAGATGGCTCCCAGGCGATCACTCCCGGACGACCTGCCAGGACACGTCTAGTGGACTGGCACGACCACTGGACTGGAGGCGTGGGCTACACCCAGGAGAGTACAGCTGACTTACAGTACCTGGGGTAGTACAGGTGGGTAACACGTCTGTGGACGTGGAACCAAGCCCCGGGCGATGACAACCAGGTCAGTCACAGTAGGTACATGCACACTGGTACTGGAGGGTGTATGGTGGGCTGGGAAGGAGGCCTGTGGGCGCAGGGAGGGTAATGGTGGGAGCGGGGAGGGCAGTGGTGGGCAATACACGTGCGGCAGGTGTCCAGGTGCCAGCCCGTGTGCCGCCACATCGCTACCCGTACGATAGCGTCCCGTGTTGCCTGGCAACGTGTAAACAACATGAGGAACAGGGAGTTAAGACAGGTCAGAGTCGTACGCCTCTCCCTGCACACCCTGTGGCACTACACCGGGGCTCCTGCACCTACCACGTCAGTGTCATCCTTAACGAAGTGCAGCGCCACGAGCACAGAGGACCGCCCGACACATACCCAGCAGGGAGAGGCCGTGAAGGCAGCAGGAGGCGCGGCACGGTGTGTGAAGGCACAGGAAGCGAGGAGGCGGACCAAGCGGTTCTGGCCAGTAGCGCCACAGGTCGGGCGCTCGGCGCAGCTGTGGCGGCGGCAGCCAGCAGCTTCACCAGCAGAGTGGTGGGGCGGGCAGTATGAACCACAGCTTCGCCATATGAACCAATTCTCCTCCTCTCCAACACTGCTCCAACCTCTCGCACCAAAACCTTCCCTTAACCAAAGTCACACTTACACCTGTAACCTATGTCTGCTGGCTGCTCCTCCACCAGTCCTCATCACACATATCGGATTACCGATATTCTAAAGAGAAGGATTACCGATAATATCGTGACGGATCAACAATATCAAGTGAGAGATTACCAAACACCTTCGTCAGAAAAGTGGTGAGTGACATCGATAACCTCGTCAATACTGTCATTCCCCGGCCACTCACAAGTTACACCTCCTTTCCACAACCTTCCCTACTGGCACGACTCTCACACTACACGTCAGTGGAATAACAAAAAGCACCACCACTCGCTATTTTTTTTCTCACATAGATCAAACATCAATGATAATGTGAACACTATTATCATTATCAGGTATCATATGATTTGATTTCTTTTTCTTTAAGGTATCACTGTAATGCCAGTAAAAAATGGAACACTTGCACCATAATATGTTTCATATACATATATCGACCTCAGTGGCATGGAGTTTACCCGCACAGGTTCGAATCTTGGTTGCGGCAGTCGGTCCACAGTCAACCCAGCTGCTTATCCTCCCCTAGAGGCTTGGTCGATGAATTAGGTACCTTGCTTAGGCTAGAGTAGCATTAATGGGATGGCCTTGATTTGGTCACTCAGTTGCCCGTGTTGTCTCAACGAACATAAATATGGTTCCTATTCTACGGATGTAAAAAGCAAATGTCCTCCCCTAAAAAAAAAGAAAGGAAAGAAAGTAAAGCATAAAATAGGTCCTAATATTAGGGTTCAGCCGCTGAGCAGGAGAGAAGCAGCCTCGGAGCATAACGCTGACCCGTGAGAGACAAAAGCCGTACCTTGGTGGTAATGATCACGGTCGTACCTAACAAACTGTCCTTGTTACATGTAATTTCAATCATTCTCAATTCTCCCCGTCAGCAATACATTATCTGTCATTATTAGTTGTAGTTGTATATACACACAAGAACAAGGTAAACACCCACACACGGATTTTCTTCAGCACAATCATCATCGGCATCAGCTACCATTATATCTATTACCTTCAGCATTCACGAGAAATGGGTTTGACGCTTGGCACACAGGCCGAGTTGGCAGGAGGATGCAGCCGGTTCGGTCACGTCACTTTAAAATACTCCTGCTTCCATCTAACACTTACAAGGCCAAATCCGAATTAAGCTGAAACAAGTTCAGCCGGCATACGAGAGTCTCTGGACTCGATGATAAGTTACCCCAGAAGTCCTGATGTACTTGGCTAGTGCTGCAGACAGGCTAGGGTGGCCACCTACAACTACTCCCCGTGCCTTGATGGCCAACTTCACAGTAACTCCTCCCACCCCTCCCTCCCCTTCCCGTGAAAATAGTTAAACTTTGTAAACCCTTCAACATCAAAATCAAATTATTGATAACACAAAGCAACAGTTAACGAGATAAACAGGATGAACTGGACATTCCCCACGCCCCTCTCGCTTTCCTAAGCTGTGCTGGGCTAGGTTAGATTAGGTTAGCTTTTAGCACCCTGGCTTAATCTAACATTACTAAGATGAACTGGGCTAGGTTAGTTTACGTTTGTGCCGTAGCACTACGCTGTGCTATGCTAGGCTAGATTAGGTTGGGTCTGTACCCTAGCTTAATTCAACCTAACTTGGCTGTGCTGGGCTAGGTTACATTAGGTTGGGTCTGTACATTAGCTTAATATACCCATGCTACGCTATGCTGTGCTTGATTATATTAAGTAGCCCTATCTTAAGCTAGGTTAGGTTGCCCTAGCTTAATCTAGGTTAGATCTATCCTGACGTAACACAGCCTAGCCAAATTGAGGGAGGTACGGAGTAGCGGGGGGGGGGGGGGGGGGGGGCAATTCCTGTGATCCTACTAGTACACCTCCTCAACATAACAAAACATCTCCAAATTCCTCACATACAAGATGATGGGCTAACGTATACACACCTAGCTTAAATAAATACAATATCAACACTTTTTTTTTTATCAAACCATCTGTCGCAAAGTAATAACACTATCAAAACGTCGAATACAGTCCTAAACTGTAAGGTACACACACCTAGCTTAAATAAATACAATATCAACACTTTTTTTTTTTTATCAAACCATCTGTCGCAAATTAAGAACACTATCAAAACGTCGAATACAGTCCTAAACTGTAAGGTACACACACCTAGCTTAAATAAATACAAAATCAACACTTTTTTTTTTTTATCAAACCATCAGTCGCAAATTAATAACACTATCAAAACGTTGAATACAGTCCTAAACTGTAAGGTACACAGAGGCAAGTACAATGTTACAAATTAAAACCCACGTCTCACAATAACGAGAAAACAGAAGCACTGGCGCAACCTAAGATTTCTTCCATTTCCATTTGTTTACAGAATATCTCACAAACAGGCTCACTTCCCCCACCCCCCAACCTACACTAAGGGCACAAGGAAGATAAATTATGAGATAAAATTCGTTGAGGTTGAGCACTCGTGAACTAATCGTCTTTAGTTATCTTAAACGATGGTAAACGCAACAGAATTATATACATGTTCACTAACCCCAGCCATAATAATAATAATAATAATAATAATAATAATAATAATAACAATAATAATAATAATAATAATAATAACAGGTTGGTTCCACTCTCCTACCAGTGTGCCACTACAAATGTTGTACGGTATGCGAGACATTACCCAGCAGTGCACATGTCTTACTGTAGCCTCAACTGTCTCAGCCTTTCCTGGGGTGTGGCTTGACTCCCTCCTGGTCACTCAGCCCATGTTTCACGTGACGACTGATCCAGTGGTTCACGGGAGAGTGGGTCGAGGGTAGCTACGGTTGTAGAGGGTATACAGCTGTCACAAATGTCACACCTGTCTGATACCTCCTGATCCCTCTCATTAGCTGGCATATTAAAATATGCCTATTACGCATCGAGGGAGCCTTGAGACTGGCGAACCCACAAGCTTCTGACGGGCAGACCAACTGTCTCTCCAGCTGGCTTAAACTTGGCTACAAAGTACCAAACATAAGAGTCACTACCTCACAAAACACGTCGCTGTGACCTTAACCTCTGAACTCACATACTTTACATCGTAAACATTCCGTCCAGTGTTGAAGACGCAGCCTGGTCACTGGCACACAGCAGGAGCGGGGCGCCCGCACATATAAACAGACGAACGGACACAGTAATTACAAGAGGGGTCGGCTACACCTCTGGCCGGCTATTATAGTAAAATAAATAATCCAATCCATGGCAATATATAATAAGAACATCACCAATACCAACTAGATTATTACTATTATCAATCTCCACTTCAGATTATAATCATGCACGGTATACGAAATAAACTGGCGAATAATAACGATAAAAATACTTCACCGCAGCCAAGCAGGAAGAGTTAAGATCGTGTCCCCCCGACCATGACCCGGCCCGACCCTGCCCCACTCTGGGCGGCTCCCGTCACTCAGCCCTCATGACTGGCTTAACCTCCTGACCCCCTACAGTCAGGTCAAACGTTAGGTCATCATACCCAAAGGCAATACCGTCGTGCTCAAGGCAGTAAATTCCCCCCACTAATACACAACACTAGAATGCAGGTTGTAAAACATTAGAACACAGGAAAAATGGTGCCCTGTGTACCTGACTGTAACAATGTGCCCTGGATACCTGACTGTAACAATGTGCCCTGGATACCTGACCGTAACAATGTGCCCTGGATATCGGCCTGTAACAATGTGCCCTGGATACCTGACTAACAATGTGCCCTGGATACCTGACTGTAACAATGTGCCCTAGATATCGGCCTGTAACAATGTGCCCTGGATACCTGACTAACAATGTGCCCTGGATACCTGACTGTAACAATGTGCCCTGGATACCTCAATGTAACAATGTGCCCTGGATACCTCACTGTAACAATGTGCCCTGGATACTTGACTAACAATGTGCCCTGGATACCTGACTGTAACAATGTGCCCTGGATACCTGACTGTAACAATGTGCCCTGGATACCTGACTGTAACAATGTGCCCTGGATATCGGCCTGTAACAATGTGCCCTGGATACCTGACTGTAACAATGTGCCCTGGATACCTGACTGTAACAATATGCCCTGGATACCTGACTGTAAAAATGTGCCATGCACACCTGACTAATAATGTGCCCTGGATACATGGCTGTCACAATGTGGCCTGGATACCTGACTGTAACAATGTGCCCTGGATATCGGACTGCAACAATGCGCCCTGGATACCTGACTGTGACGATGTGCCCTGGATACCTGACTAACAATGTGCCCTGGATAGTTGACTGTAACATTGTGCCCTGGACATACGACTGTAACAATATGCCCTGGATACCTGACCGTAACAATGTCCCTGGATGCCTGACTATCACAATGTGCCCTGGATATCGGCCTGCAACAATGTGCCCTGGATATCGGGCTGGAACAATACGAAGACCTGATAATGAGAACATCAATAGAGAAAATGCTTATCAAATGCAAATCTACAATATCTCAAAAACGTGGCAGAACATAATGGCTCCAGCAGAAAATGTGGAAGTTTGTGGGCCATTCTGACACGCAACGAATTCTTCAGACAAACAATGTGGTATAATCATAATATTGTCGTAAGGCAAAGATCCTTTACGTTAACCTCTTCAGAACGAAAAAAAATGAAGCCCATCACTAGGGCGATTGAACCCTTTCATACGACGACTGATCCCTTTCACCACGACGACTAAACCCTTTCACTACGACGACTGAATCCATTCACTACGACAGTTGAACCCTTTCATTACGACGACGGAACCCTTTCACTACGACAATTGAACCCTTTCATAACGACGATTGAGCGCTTTCACTACGACGACTGAGCCCTTTCACTACAACGGATGAATTCTTTCATTACGACATCTGAACCCTTTGACTACGACGGTTCAACCCCTTGACCACAACGACTGAACCCCCTGACCATGAAGAAGGGGTCCAGTCTTTATAGTCAAGGGGTTCAGTCATCGAACTGAAGGGTGTTCAGCTGTCATATTCAAGGTGGTTCAATCGCCCTCCTCTTAGAGGTTCAGTCGCCACAGTCAAGGTGGGTTCAGCTATCGCATTCAAGGAGTTAAACCATCACATTCCTCTCAGACATTCAAACGATTTATAACTAGTCACAGTAAAAATTCCAGAGCAACTTGTATGCATGAGGGACACGGCTTGTTAATATCACTGCGGCAAGTCAGCAGTGAGACACAGCGCGACGCTGGCCATACAGCACTGCAGTGGAAAGAAATGCGACCTTCACAATACTTCTTAAGACATCTACTTTACGGTCGGATCTTCCACTTAGAAAATAAAACTGCTTATGGAATTGTTTTCCATAATACTGTTCCAATCATCAGGTCTTATGTTACTAGTTTGTGACGGCGCCACAGGTTAGAGTCATTCATATGTGACGGTGTCACAAGCAAGTGTGCGTCACTTATCTGTGACGGGGCAAAACACAAGTCAGTGTCACTAGTGTAGTGAAGCCCCAGGCGAGACAGCGTCCTTGGCTTGTGACGGCAACCCAGACGGGACGGCGTTACTAGCCTGTGACGGAGCCCCAGACAAGACAGTGTCACTAACCTGGAACGGAGCCCCAGGAAAAAAAAAGCGTTACTAGCCTGTGACGATGCCCTAAAGAAGTCAGTGTCACTAGTGTGACAGAACCCAAGCCACTTTAACGTCACTAACTCTGTGACGGAGTCCTAAAAGACAGCGTTACTAGCAAGTGTCGGAGTCCCAAAGAAGCCTCACCAGTGCGGCGGACCCCTAAACAAGACAGCGTCACTAGCCTGTGACGGAGCCCCCGACAATAGAGCGTTACAAGCCTATGTGATAAAGAGAGCCCTAGACCATTCAGTGTCACGAACGTGACAGAGCCCCAGACAAGAGAGCGTTAATAGCTTGTTCCGGAGGCCCCCCCCCTCCCCTTCCCCGTCAGCTGGGAATAAGTAAACAAGGCACCAAACACACGCCTCCAGATACTCCCACACACCTGTACACACTTCTGTCTTCTCTTCCATTTCCAACTACCCCTTCCCCTGTCCCACCTCTTCCTGCTCTCCTCTTACCATCCTGTTAGCAAACAAAAAAAGAAAAAAAATGCGGTTCCCAACCAACAAAGAGATTTTGCCATAGCAGGGCTTGCGCGTAGCGTTCACCACACTTCTTGCGTGGGGAACTAGTGAACAATACCATTCCCTTCGGACGCCAGACACCTGTCGATCCTAGGTTCATGAGGGATGGGAGGGAGAAAGCCACATGTGTGACCTGCAGAGTGAGTCAGTCACTCCCCGCACTGCATCTATGATCATATTTCCACCAGACATTGTATCACTACATCATAATTTGTCAAGCTTATTAGCGAGACTAATTTTCGCGTGATGCCCTCGTCATACGCTGCCAGGAATGACCCCAGACGCGACAGTTCTGGCTATTGCTGCCCCGTTTGGGAAACCTTCAGATTCAAGACGTTACCGTCCATGCCTTCTACGTACTTACTGGCCTGCCATCCATAAATCATCATAAATCTTTCTCCTCTGTATCGTCTGCTGTACAGTTCAAGGCCTTCCCCTCTGTCGCAATAATTCAAATGCTCCACACCGAGAGAGAGAGAGAGAGAGAGAGAGAGAGAGAGAGAGACTGGTGACTCGTACCTTTTCGTGCCTCACGGAGCGCCCTTCCTATAGCCAGAATTATTACCATGAAATCTTTGATCAAACATTTTCCATTGGCTCCAGAACTTCACCCGGGGAACTATGAACATTTTGTAACGAACATGATAATCCTCAGAGATCTTTAGAACCATAACTTCCGGGGGAATGTGGAGGAGTTCTGGCTGAAACTGTGAGCCTCTAATACGATTTCAAGAAGTTCCCGATTAATCACTAAATTTGTGTCACGGAGGAGGCTTCTGAACACATAGGAAGGAACTGCTGGGAGGAACTTCTCACTGGTACACACATAACGCCACGAACGTTCACCCGTCACATGTGCACCTACTACACTGTACACCAGCAGTCTCCTCCACATGCCTCCCTACCTCACACTGGTCTCCACATGTCTCCCTACCACAAACTGGTCACCACATGTCTCCTTACCTCACACTGGTCTCCACATGTCTCCCTACCTCACACTGGTCTCCACATGTCTCCCTACCACACACTGGTCTCCACATGTCTCCCTACCACACACTGGTCTCCACATGTCTCCCTACCACACACTGGTCTCCACATGTCTCCCTACCACACACTGGTCTCCACATGTCTCCCTACCACACACTGGTCTCCACATGTCTCCCTACCACACACTGGTCTCCACATGTCTCCCTACCTCACACTGGTCTCCTCTTGTCTCCCTACCACACACTGGTCTCCACATGTCTCCCTACCACACACTGGTCTCCACATGTCTCCCTACCTCCCACTGTCTCTATACAGGACTCAAGATTGGAAGTTTGTACGAGACCAGCTCAAGGCAGTTTGGAAGGCGGTCGCTGACTATAGTGGACCACACACACCTGGCAGTGGCTCTCGCCTCACTCCACCCACACACGGTGGTCATCGTGTACGTTATGAACGCTCAGCTGAGGAAAATTACTTAGTCATCAAGATGCGACGAAAGACATGCACTGTGCATGTTACATACGAACTACGCCAACTGACAACCCTTCGTGTGACAAACACACTAACACCAACAACAACAAAAATAAAGATCAGTCCTCCAGTGTGACACGAGCGCCCATAAACCCAGCCCAGTAAAGTGAGGTAAACGTGAATCAATACTCGCCCATTATATGAAGGGTCAGGTGTTCCTACAGGTGTGTGTACTGGAGAGGAATATAATGGAGAGGCCACTGGTGGTGGTGGTGGCGGGCGCCGTCACTACTGGGGTAAAGGGTGAGTTGCACTACGTCACGTGATGCCCAGCTTCAGCCCGCCTGCCTGGTCGCTCCCTATCTCCGGGGGTCGTTATGTCCAGTGATGGGTCTCACCACACGAGAGGACCGTGAACGAGCCACACACAGCCTCACCCATACCGCCCACACATCTACCAACTAGTACGAGGGAAGCACAGGAGATATCATGGTCTGACGAGGGAAATTTATATAAAGATGAGAGAGAGAGAGAGAGAGAGAGAGAGAGAGAGAGAGAGAGAGAGAGAGAGAGAGAGAGAGAGAGAGGAGAGAGAGGAGAGAGAGAGAGAGAGAGAGAGAGAGAGAGAGAGAGAGAGAGAGAGAGAGAGAGAGAGAGAGAGAAGCAGGAAGAGGCATGCGAGGAGAAGAGAGACAACAGAAGCAAGAGGCAGTAGGGACACAAGATGTGCTGGCTGCAATGCTGTACTGAACGTCAAGTCTCCGCTTTTGATTATAATTACTGCTCCCCCTCCACCCACCCACGAGTACCCCTTCCTGCCTCGTAGCGGGGCCCCGGGCTCCAGCCTGGCGATGAAAGGCAGCATACAGTAGGGCAAGGCCTGGCGCTCTATACACTGGATGATCCCCTAAGGGTAGGTGTTGGGGCCCCGGGCTGTGCAGCCTGGCCAAGCAATCTACCATATGACGCGTCCAGACCCGGTGCCCCTACACACAGGATACCAAGCTGTACCCTGTGGTGTTGGTATGTACACACCTGACACAGGTCTTCAACGTAACCACATATATCGACATTAAGGCTGACCACTCTGTACACCACCTCACGTGTGACGAGAGGCGGCACCGCTGCAACACCCTCCTACGCCAGCCTGTGATGACACGTCCTGGAGTTACCATTTAACTGTCCAGTCATCTGTTGCCAACATACTGCAACTTAATATTCAAAGTCGATATATTGCATGTAGCTTCCTGGTCTGGCGTGTAATACTGATACCAATGAAGAGGGAATTTTCTCGGTGTGAACCTTAGTGTCAGGAGTCGATAGGGCAACTTCTCGGTTATAACTATATTATTAGCAGTGAAGAAGGAGCGTCCGATGTCCAAACTATATTCACAGCCTTTAGGAAAGCAGTTATCCATCCAAACTGTACTGACACCACTCAAGGGGCTCACGATTTGCTCCAAAAGAAGCAGATCTCACTCCACATAAAACTGGTCCGCAATGTTTTGATGGCCTAATACAATAGCCATAAAGTCATCTGATGAAATAATTTTCAAAGACATCAGAAGAGTAATGAGACATCCTGTACAAGTTGGTGCAGTGTACGAGACTGGAGGAACACACTAAGATAACCCTATGGCCTCGTGTCGTCGCATGTCACTCAAACTTCACACTGGCAGCCTCACCAGCACGGGTTCAACAAGATGCCTCAATTAAGGCCATCTTGTCCACAGTATAAAAACAACAATGGATGGGAAACATCAGGTCGTACTCACACGCTGGGAGTCACTGGTAGGCGTACATAAGGTGTCGGGTTGTATGTTTAGAGAATTGTCCTTGAAATATGGTACTGTAATGTGCACCTACGAGATAGGTGAACTGCTGTGTGGTGTAGCGGAACGCTCCCTGAATCAGGCAGTAAAATGTGTCACACACTAGAACATTAACGAATTGAGATGAGCATAGAAAAACCTCAGACAATACTGACCTAATAGATGTATCAACCTTTCTCAGCACAAGATTTATGTTCCACACTTCTGTCAACCCATCCTGATGTTGCAGACGTAAGTACTATGTTGTGAACGGTAGTTGTAATACACAGTTCAGCTGTTGAGAGGAATGGTGTGGATGTAGCCAGTAGCCACCACATCAGGAATCACGGAAATAATTTGTCCACGCACATTCAGACAGGTAAAGATTTTAAAACTTAAACTTAAGGCAGCGAGAGGTGGAGCCGTGGCCAGCAATACAACCCTAGCCATCCATCAACACCGCCCACACTGACACCCTCGTCACAACAATAACATTCTGTCTTGGTCGTTACAGTAACCTCGCTTGGTACTCTTTCTAATGCCGAATGTACATTCTATTGTACAACTTATGCACTTCAGTCTACACCAAGTCTCCCTTCCTATCCAGCCATAATCCAGCTCCGGGCAGGGGTAGGGTTAAACATGGTAGGCACAACGACTGAGGCGTCAAGTGTAGGTGACTGTGGTGACCAGACTCGTCTGGAGTGGTGTGTGTGACACACAAGACGGCACTACAACCCCTGCAGTACCTGGTCCACACCGCCCCCGCCCTACACCCTCACCCTCCCACTCGTCAGGAAGCGTGCAATACCTCAGCCAAACATCACCTAATAACCGGAGTAACACTACTACACCACCATAAACCCTTCAGGGGCACGTGCCGCAATTTAAAATCCTATAATCAATGCGTGTGTTATCCGCCCTCCCCAGGCAGCGGACGGGGAGAACAGTAACTAAACACCACAGTGTACTAGGGCACTCACACTCCCAGGCCAACGCTTGCACCACTTCATCGTGAGGGAGGAGCGGCTGGCCATACCTCCTACTTGTTCCTTGTCCACGACGGTGAATGGAGCCACAACAGGTAAGGTGTAAAGTGAAGAACGGCAGTAAACGGGAAGTACTCCCCTCCCGATCATTAGCGTGCACGTGGCAGGTGTTGTGGACATGCTAATAATGACTAAAACCGCGCCATGAAACAGGTAGTGCTTTATTGCCCGGCAGGAGGGGCCCGCCCCTCGCTCTCTCGGACACTCAAAGGGACCCAGACCCTCCGACATACGCAGACAAGAGGAAGAACGTGTGAGGCCTTGATGGTGGCCAGACATGGCATCAGACCCTGGCCATTACAAACGGTAACATTTCACTGCTTAATTGTCAACGTTCACATAATTCTGATCAGGAGGGGGTTATGACCTGGCTACTGGCATCCCACTGCTGTCACCAGCTCAGGGCTACACTAAATGTACCGTATCAGTGACCTGATGAGAAGGGTAACCAGGTGTC
Source organism: Panulirus ornatus (assembly GCF_036320965.1). NCBI lineage: Eukaryota > Metazoa > Arthropoda > Malacostraca > Decapoda > Palinuridae > Panulirus > Panulirus ornatus. The sequence continues at coordinate 28,832,187 of NC_092226.1, read as the reverse complement.
TGGTGAGACGTCAGGTGATGAGTGTCAGTGAGGAAGGCATTGGGTGTCGCTGGAACATTCCCCACACCAGCGCCAGAACCAACACAAGACCACTGGTCAATACCACCACCAGATACCCTTAACCATGTTAATCATTCATTCATGCCTTAAGCAGGATGGTGCACCCTAGCACCGTCGTGCTCAAGGGTTTACAACATTTCCCCAAGACGCAAGATAGATTCCCCAACAACAAGTAACAGCGCCAGGCAGTCGTCTGAACAAGCCTTCTCATTCCACTTAACACTGTACCATTGTGTATCGTTACGAGCTGCTAGTGTGAGTGTTTCATGACCAATGTATCGTGTATAATGGATAGCGTACATGACACGTGTAGCGCCGGACTGCAGAGTATGTTGCACGCCAAGGGGATATGCCATGCACAGGCCGAGCACAGGTAGCCAGGGAATGAGGAGAGGCGATGTGAGAGTACAGGAGGGAGGCACCATACCACACGGCAAGGAACGACACCCTAAACACATAAACAGGATTTACACCACGAGTCACGGTACAGTGAATTTCAAACCCATAACGAGACAACTGTGTTGAGCCCTGCTGGTGCCGGCGACTGGCGAAGCCACACAGGCGGCCAAGTGCCTGGGGTCGCGTGACACCCTCACCAGCACACACCGGCCCAGACCCTTCTCATAAATACACAGACTTGGGGATGAGGGCCACGGCACTTCGCTGACGGTAATGGAACAAATCACTAACATCAACACGGCCAGCTCCGAGCCATTACCCAACCGGGCAGCGTCCACGTCTGACATCAAAAAGGGCTGATGTGGATAACAGGACGTGTGCCTTGCATTACTTACACCTAGTAGACGAAGGGACGTCTACCTTACCTTACGTACACCTGAAGCACACAAAGGAAGAGGTCCCTGCCTTATGTATACCTGAAGCACACAAAAGGATGGGGTCCCTGTTCAAAGTACACTTGACACAGACTAGGGGACGTGTACCTTGTCTTAAGCGCACCTGGAGCAGGTTCGGCTGGCCCCTCTACCTCAACAACTGAGTGAGACACTAAACTGAGCCGTTCCCCCTCTACACAGCCAGGCTATTCGAAGCCATGGCTCATACGCCTACTGAGTACGTTTACACACACACACACACACACACACACACAGTTGTGCGGTAATTAGAACACTTCTGCAAGATTCACGTACGGGCCCGCCTGGGTTCGAGTCATGTGCGCAGGAATCGACCGACAGCTACTTTCATGTGTTCAATCCTCCTCTAAGGGTTGGTCGATAAACAGGTACCAGGCTTAAGCTGGGGTGTGTTGGTGTCGCATCCCTCTGCATGCACGGCTACCGTAAAGATTAAAAACTTATAAACTTATAAAACTCTCCCAGACTAACTTCATAACATGACGCTCTTGCCCAACGCCGCAATGTTGGTTCACTTTCCTTCTTCTATAGGTATTACTATGATGTTTGCTCCCAAAAGCTGGCTGCTTGTGTACCCCACCTCTCACTAGACCACGCAATACTTGGCAAGCTGCTGCGTCATATGATTACTATGTGGCCGCTGGCAACTCAAGGTGGGACTTTTTGATAACTGTTTCTTTCCCTACACCTCTAAGCTTTGGAACTTCCTACCCTCTCATGTCTTTCCCAATAACTATGACCAGCCACGTCTACAAAGAAAGGTTTTTCCACTTCCACCAAAGTTTGTAAATATTTTCCCTTGTCTCTTCTTTTTTTTTTTTTTTCCCCTCTCTCTATATTTCAATTAAGACTGGAGCCTCTAAAACTGAGGCCAGGACCTACCTCTCGTGATCCGCGGCCTCACAACACTGCACCCGGCTGCCGTGCCACGACTGACACAACCAAGCCACCACAATTACTGACAATCTACCACCTTAACAACAGGTACCGCAGAAACTGGATATATATACAGCGTGGTTATCTTCCAGCGATAACCACATATTACGCCCTCTTCCTTTAGCAGCAAACCTAACAAGAAATGAGGATCAGAAGCTGAAGTAAGACATATTAAAGTTTAACCAGTTACTAAGTGGACCATTAGACAATATTTTCTTTATGTCAGCTGAGACGGCAAGGGCAGCCGAGGCCCTTATCAAGACCGTCTCATTAACGCTCTCTCTTTCTCTCTGAATATTCACATACCCTAGTCTGAGCCAGGTACCCATTCTATCGACCAACCCCATAAAGGTGGATTAACAGGTGGGTTTGACTGAAGACCGACTGCCGCAACCTGGATTCGAATTCATGCTCTCGACCCTGGGCGGCCTGTGAATGCGTCGCCCTCAGGAACCCTAACCAATACAACACGGAGGGCCATGAGAGACGTAATATACCTCAACGTCACCATCATGTGGGGCAAGCCTTGACCTTATCTCAGCGTCACCATCACGTGGGGCAAGCCTTGACTTCGCCTCAGCGTCACCATCATGTGGGGCAAGCCTTAACCTCGCCTCAGCGTCACCATCACGTGAGGCAAGCCTTGACTTCGCCTCAGCGTCACCATCATGTGGGGCAAGCCTTGACCTCGCCTCAGTGTCACCATCATGTGGGGCAAGCCTTGACCTTATCTCAGCGTCACCATCACGTGAGGCAAGCCTTGACTTCGCCTCAGCGTCACCATCATGTGGGGCAAGCCTTGACCTCGCCTCAGTGTCACCATCATGTGGGGCAAGCCTTGACCTCGCCTCAGTGTCACCATCATGTGGGGCAAGCCTTAACCTCGCCTCAGCGTCACCATCATGTGGGGCAAGCCTTGACCTCGCCTCAGCGTCACCATCATGTGGGGCAAGCCTTAACCTCGCCTCAGCGTCACCATCACGTGGGGCAAGCCTTGACCTCATCTCAGCGTCACCATCACGTGAGGCAAGCCTTGACCTCGCCTCAGCGTCACCATCATGTGGGGCAAGCCTTGACCTCATCTCAGTGTCCCCATCATGTGGGGCAAGCCTTGACCTCGCCTCAGTGTCACCATCACGTGGGGCAAGCCTTGACCTTATCTCAGCGTCACCATCACGTGGGGCAAGCCTTGACCTCGCCTCAGCGTCACCATCATGTGGGGCAAGCCTTGACCTCGCCTTAGTGTCACCATCATGTGGGGCAAGCCTTGACCTCGCCTCAGTGTCACAATCATGTGGGGCAAGCCTTGACCTCGCCTTAGTGTCAGCATCATGTGGGGCAAGCCTTGACTTCACCTCAGTGTCACCAACATGTGAGTCAAGCCTTGACCTCACCTCAGTGTCACCAACAAGTGGGTCAAGCCCCCCCAGCACCACACACCGGTAACCAAACATCTACTGCTGCTCTCACTTCGTCTGGCGTGTGGTAGACCTTCCTCAGTCTGGGGAGGCCACACGCCAGGTTTCCATACACCAGCAACTTGTTGCTGGCCTCCTCCCGACCTCGGCCACCTTGCCCACCTGCGGCACCCAACCAACCAATCAATACACCTCTTTAAAAGTCTACATACCAGTCTCTCTGTCAATGTACCAGCCAACGTCGCCTACTACAGACCAGTGTGGCTCACCAGCCAGGCCTTGTACACATTTTTTCATCTGTGACGGTGACACCTGCTCATCATGTGAGCCGTAGCGCAAGGGGATTACAAAGGTCACAAAGGATCTTTGTCAGACCCCGGTGGGTTGATGTTATATAAGCTGTATACATATGGTATAGGGTACGGTTTACTGACTTGATGCAAAGAATGGACAGTCTAAGAATTTCTGGTAGCCTATTAACAAATAAATGCTGCGACATTTCGTGCAGGGTTTCTTTAGATCTATATCTAAAAGGCTCTACTTTCACAATGTAAGACATAGTGTTTTTCTGTGTATAAATATCTGGCGACAACTTACCAATGTACATGACTACCATCTCCAGATAGGACAAAACTCCAATACTACCTGTAGCCTAGACTTAGTCAAGCAATTACATCTCATGATCTGCTAATCTTATTACTTTCTCCATATACGATGGCCTGTAGTAGAAGGAATCCATACCAGTCTGACTTAAATCCCTTCAGCAATGATGTATGAATACATGTGTCTAGCTTGAGGGACCAGTATGTTGGCGTACCTTACTCTGATAACCTTACTCCTTCACACTGTCCTGCCTCCTCCACAGCTCGCCTCAATAGGGACGTACATTTCACCAGTAGACATCACTTCGACATAATGACCAAGAACATTTCTTACCCTTTTACTTTTACCCTCCTTTATGTTCCTCCAACACACTAGACTTTAGGCGCTACCATCCCATCAGACTTTAAGCTCCACTAACCTACCAGTCTTTACGTTGCACCAATCCATCAGGCTTTAGCCTCCACCATCCCATCGGACTTTAAGGCTCCAGAAACTTACCAGACATTTTGATCCACTAACCTAACAGACATTATGCTCCACCAACCTACCAGACGTTATGCTCCACCAACCTACCAGACGTTATGCTCCACCAACCTACCAGACATTATGCTCCACCGACCTACCAGACATTATGCCCTACCAACCTACCAGACATTATGCTCCACCGACCTACCAGACATTATGCTCCACCATCCTACCAGACATTATGCTCCACCGACCTACCAGACATTATGCTCCACCAACCTAACAGACATTATGCTCCACCAACCTACCAGACATTATGCTCTATCCAACCTACCAGACATTATGCTTCACCAACCTTCCAGACATTATGCTCCACCAACCTACCAGACATTATGCTCCACTAACCTACCAGACATTATGCTCCACCGACCTACCAGACATTATGCTCCACCAACCTACCAGACATTATGCTCCACCAACCTACCAGACATTATGCTCCACTAACCTACCAGACATTATGCTCCACCGACCTACCAGACATTATGCTCCACCAACCTACCAGACATTATGCTCCACCAACCTACCAGACATTATGCTCCACCAACCTACCAGACATTAAGTTATGTGTGTGTTGATGTAACTGATTATTCTTAAGGACAAACCCTGAAGAAATTTTTCGGAATATATACACAAACACATTCTCTTTTTCAAAATTCGGCGCGAAATCTCATATTGTGCTACGCCTATACACGCACACACACACACACACACACATATATATATATATATATATATATATATATATATATATATATATATATATATATATGGAATTTATTAAAAAAGGGGGTGACTGTATTGTTGACTAGTTGGTAAGGTTATTTAATGTATGTATGACTCATGGTGAGGTGCCTGAGGATTGGCGGAATGCGTGCATAGTGCCATTGTACAAAGGCAAAGGGGATAAGAGTGAGTGCTCAAATTACAGAGGTATAAGTTTGTTGAGTATTCCTGGCAAATTGTATGGGAGGGTATTGATTGAGAGGGTGAAGGCATGTACAGAGCATCAGATTGAGGAAGAGCAGTGTGGTTTCAGAAGTGGTAGAGGATGTGTGGATCAGGTGTTTGCTTTGAAGAATGTATGTGAGAAATACTTAGAAAAGCAAATGGATTTGTATGTAGCATTTATGGATCTGGAGAAGGCATATGATAGAGTTGATAGAGATGCTCTGTGGAAGGTATTAAGAATATATGGTGTGGGAGGCAAGTTGTTAGAAGCAGTGAAAAGTTTTTATCGAGGATGTAAGGCATGTGTACGTGTAGGAAGAGAGGAAAGTGATTGGTTCTCAGTGAATGTAGGTTTGCGGCAGGGGTGTGTGATGTCTCCATGGTTGTTTAATTTGTTTATGGATGGGGTTGTTAGGGAGGTGAATGCAAGAGTTTTGGAAAGAGGGGCAAGGATGAAGTCTGTTGGGGATGACAGAGCTTGGGAAGTGAGTCAGTTATTGTTCACTGATGATACAGCGCTGGTGGCTGATTCATGTGAGAAACTGCAGAAGCTGGTGACTGAGTTTAGTAAAGTGTGTGAAAGAAGAAAGTTAAGAGTAAATGTGAATAAGAGCAAGGTTATTAGGTACAGTAGGGTTGAGGGTCAAGTCAATTGGGAGGTGAGTTTGAATGGAGAAAAACTGGAGGAAGTGAAGTGTTTTAGATATCTGGGAGTGGATCTGGCAGCGGATGGAAACATGGAAGCGGAAGTGGATCATAGGGTGGGGGAGGGGGCGAAAATTCTGGGAGCCTTGAAGAATGTGTTGAAGTCGAGAACATTATCTCGGAAAGCAAAAATGGGTATGTTTGAAGGAATAGTGGTTCCAACAATGTTGTATGGTTGTGAGGCGTGGACTATGGATAGAGTTGTGCGCAGGAGGATGGATGTGCTGGAAATGAGATGTTTGAGGACAATGTGTGGTGCGAGGTGGTTTGATCGAGTAAGTAACGTAAGGGTAAGAGAGATGTGTGGAAATAAAAAGAGCGTGGTTGAGAGAGCAGAAGAGGGTGTTTTGAAATGGTTTGGTCACATGGAGAGAATGAGTGAGGAAAGATTGACCAAGAGGATATATGTGTCGGAGGTGGAGGGAACGAGGAGAAGAGGGAGACCAAATTGGAGGTGGAAAGATGGAGTGAAAAAGATTTTGTGTGATCGGGGCCTGAACATGCAGGAGGGTGAAAGGAGGGCAAGGAATAGAGTGAATTGGAGCGATGTGGTATACCGGGGTTGACGTGCTGTCAGTGGATTGAATCAAGGCATGTGAAGCGTCTGGGGTAAACCATGGAAAGCTGTGTAGGTATGTATATTTGCGTGTGTGGACGTATGTATATACATGTGTATGGGGGTGGGTTGGGCCATTTCTTTCGTCTATTTCCTTGCGCTACCTCGCAAACGCGGGAGACAGCGGAAAAAAAAAAAAAAAAAAAAAAAAAAAAAAATATATATATATATATATATATATATATATATATATATATACAAGTGACGCTCGATTTTCCCCCATAGGCAGAGAGCCTGGCCATCAAGAGTGGCTATGTCATGCTGGGCAGGACTTGCGTGACGGTCGACACTTGCCCAGGTCCTCAGCACTGCCGTCCTAGAGCGGGCCTCACCATAACGAGGGAGAGGGTGGCCTGCCACACAGTACGACCCAACTTACTAACACTGTCTATCGCCAAGTCTCACACCAGTCATACATTACTCTCACCACGACGCTAAACAATGCTACACTTCTTTCCAGACAAAACTGATGTCATCGGCAAGAAGGGACAATGCCAAACAAAAGAACCAACAGTGAAATACGTTCGCTATGAGATGTTTTACTCAACTGTGTCATGGTAATTACACGCTGTCTATGCCCGACAACCACGTGAAGCCTCCTCATTATGACAGCTTTACTGACCAGCTTGAAGGAGTGTCTCTCTCCCGTGACTTGTACATTAGCCCAGAGCCTCACACGCTGGCAGGAACAATGGGTACGACTTGATGATACGTAATGTTCAATGTGGTCTACCAAATCATTTAACAAACCTTCCGGACTGTGCCATAAGCATGACTGGTTGGGGGGACGCAGGACTGAGGCATGTGTTGGCACGGCTTGTTGGCTCCCATGATCTCTAGGGGTTACAGCCACTACCTCTGACGCAACCAACCCCTCACGCTTAATAACGTCAAGTTTCTGCGACTGTGTGCACTCACGGAGGCCAACCCCACGTCCACCTTGTTACCTCACGCCCACGAATTACACCTCTGTGTCTCTACTGGTCTAAGGTGGTGACTAGTGGTGAACATCTGGGTGTTCAGCAGGAGGCCAAGTGTATAGGTTGGGAAACATCTTCCCTCCACACACACACACACACACACACACACACACACACACACACACACTCATTACGGAAAGAGGGAGGCAGACATCCCGGGGATGTCAACGTGAACACATCCGTGGGTGGGACATGACGGGTGTGGCTGCTGCCTCACCTGACCACAGGAGGCCTATGATACAGGCTCTGGTTTACCTTCCTCTCCTCCCCATTGAACGGAATGTGCTCTGGGCCAATACATTTTGTCTGGCCAAGATATCATTAAAAGGGACTGGAAAACAATTACAGCGATTAGCATAATAAAATTTTTTTTTTAAACCTACCGTGGAATTCTGAGGCTCAAAACAATAAGTAATGAAGATGTCCAGCTCGGAACATGCCGGCAAGATGGAGAAGGACGACGATAAATGGGATGACCTTAAGAATCACATTCGTCGTGAAAACGAACGTCTCCTCGCGAATTTTGGAGAGAAAGAGGAGGAGGAAGAAAAGGTTAGCGCTCACCGCTAGTTTTGCAACTTCCATTAGACTGGATGAATTAGCCTGTATCTTTCCCCCATCACCACTCTGAGGTTTATCAGAAACTGACTTCAACAATGAGTCTAGTTCTAAATATCTATGTCAACACAGATATTAAATCATCTCTGCTGTAATTACCCTAAATAACCTGTTCAACTTGACAACTTGTCAACTTGACAATCGTAAATTCTGGTCCGATATATTTTTAATATGTTTCCAAGAGTTATTCTCGACTTAATAATTTTGTATCTTCATTGCTAATATGTTTTCAAAGTATAGACCATCTTTCTACTCCTTCTTTGGTCCGAAAGTTCACTATCCTAGAGAAAGAGAGAGAGAGAGAGAGAGAGAGAGAGAGAGAGAGAGAGAGAGAGAGAGAGATAGAGATAGATAGATAGATAGATAGATAGAGAGAGAGAGAGAGAGAGAGAGAGAGAGAGAGAGAGAGAGAGAGAGAGAGAGAGAGAGAGAGAGAGAGAGTGGTAATAAGAGAATGACTGAGAAAGATGAAACAATGAGGAAAACGGAAAAGTAAGAGAATTCATTTTTTTTTTAAATACCCAGTATGGGGTTTGACCTCTTGCTTTTGGGAGGAACTGTGTATATAAATATAAATATATGCCCGCGAAACCCCGGACCATTTGTATAGTAGCTGGCTGCACCGACCACTGGGCTATGGTTACCATAATAAGAATATGAAAATTCCAGTACAACATCGCACGGTGAGGCACCAGTCCAGGTGAGTGGCGCACCAGGGTAGCAGGCAAGGCAAGGCATCACCCCTCCCCTCCTCCGTCTGTAGTCCGGCCACGTCGCCGGCATACAGTTCACGATCCCACCTCAAGGTGGTGACTTGCCGTATCTCAGGTTGGTGTACTGCCTTGCTGCGACGCTGAGGGATCCGTACACCATCTCTGTCGTCTGCTGGTGGACCATAACAGAGGAGCCAACAGTGAGGGTGGTGGTGTCCTGGTGGACCACGGTTGGGGAGAGGAGCCTCGTCATGGCCGTTGTCTGTCGGCGCACGACGCTCATCTCTTCAATTGTCTTCCTCACTGACTGCTGGTACACCAGGGCCTTCCCATCCCCCATCACATAACCTGCGGTCTCCCGCACCAACCCACCGCTGCAACCCTCGCTCAGGAACCGACGAGAAACACAGTCGTCTCGACCCCATTGGTCTGCGTACCAAGGCCGTCTCTTTCCAAGTCTGTAAGAATCCATGGCTGAGGCAGGTTGTTTGTTCTATGGCTAATGATTCAGATTGAGCCAACCTCCTACCTTCTATAGACCAGATATGACGGAAATATAGTTAGGTATGGAAAGAAGATCTTATGGGATTTGAAATTATTAGGTTTATAATAGAATTAACTTCCCATTACCACTGACAGATTAGTATTATTAAGAGGCTACATATCTATGTTGTGTAGCCACGATTGACAGGGGTATGTGGTATGAGTGTGGTGAAGACTGGCAAGGGTATGTGGTGTGTGTGCTGAATATTGGCAAGAGTACGTGGTGTGTGTAGTGAAGATTGACAAGGGTATGTGGTGTGTGTAGTGAAGATAGGCAAGGGTATGTGGTGTGTGTAGTGAAGATAGGCAAGGGTATGTGGTGTGTGTAGTAAAGATAGGCAAGGGTATGTGGTGTGTGTAGTGAAGATAGACAAGGGTATGTGGTGTGTAGTGAAGATAGGCAAGGGTATGTGGTGTGTGTAGTGAAGATTGACAAAGGTATGTGGTGTGTGTAGTGAAGATAGGCAAGGGTATGTGGTGTGTCTAGTGAAGATAGGCAAGGGTATGTGGCGTGTGTAGTGAAGATTGACAAGGGTATGTGGTGTGTGTAGTGAAGATTGACAAGGATATGTGGTGTGTGTAGTGAAGATAGACAAGGGTATGTGGTGTGTGTAGTGAAGATTGACAAGGGTATGTGGTGTGTGTAGTGAAGATTGACAAGGGTGTGTGGTGTGTGTAGTGAAGATAGGCAAGGGTATGTGGTGTGTGTAGTGAAGATTGACAAGGGTATGTGATGTGTGCGTAGTGAAGATTGGCAAGGATATGTGGTGTGTGTAGTGAATATTGGCAAGGGTATGTGGTGTGTTGTGAATATTGAGAAGGGTATGTGGCGTGTGTAGTGAAGACAGACATGGCTGAAGAGGAAGATGCAAAGGTAAGGTAGCTGGACCTACCACGGGGTTAGGCCATTCAACAATGATAACGTTAGCGTAGCGCTACGCTCACCCCAGGAAAATTTAGCGTTGAGACAATATGGAATCGTGCGTTACGTGCTCTCAAGTGCTGTGTGTGAGGTGGTGAGTGAGCGTTTATGGTCCATACATACATGTGCCTAAGATGATAATTTACCAACAAACATTGCACGATAAAATTGCCCATCGTTAGTTTTGCATGTTTCACTATACTAGGCTAGCGCTCACCACTAGTTTTGCTAGTTCAAATACACAAGTATAGCCCTCACCGCTAGTTTTGTGTCTTCATTTATTCTAGGCTAGCGCTCACCGCTAGTATTGCAACTTCCATTAGACTGGGCGAGCCCTTACCACTAGTTTTGCTACGTCAATTACACTAGACTAGAGCTTACCTTATGTTTTGCTGGATGAATTAGCCTGTGTCTTTCCCTCATAACTACTCTAAGGTTCATCAAGAACTGACTTCAACAATGAGTCTAGTTCTAAATATCTAAGTCGTCACTCTATGCATGTTTATCTCTGCTGCTATTACCCTAAATAATTTGTTCAGCGTTTATGCTTGACAATCGTAAATTTTGGTCCGATATATTTTTAACGTTTCCAGGAATCATTCTCGACTTTAATAATTTGGGTATCTTCATCATTAAAATATTTTCAGATGTAATATTTTATTCCCGATGCCTTCCATTTTCTGCAACGAATAGATCATCCTTCTACTCCTTCTTTGGTCCGAATGTTCACTATCCTAGAGAGAGAGAGAGAGAGAGAGAGAGAGAATGAGGTAATAAGAGAATGCTGGCCACGTCGCCGGCATACAGTTCTCCACGATCCCACCTCAAGGTGGTGACTTGCCGTATCTCAGGTTGGTGTGCTGCCTTGCTGCGACACTGAGGGATCCGTACACCATCTCTGTCGTCTGCTGGTGGACCATAACAGAGGAGCCAACAGTCAGGGTGGTGGTGTCCTGGTGCACCACGGTTGGGGAGAGGAGACTCGTCACGGCCGTTGTCTGTATCACTACTTTCAAAATATTCGACCGAGACATTTCCTACTCTCACAATACCTGACTATAATACAGTACAGTGTATCTGTTCTGCTCCTGTGTAGCTTCGGAGGGAGGTTGTCCTGGCTGTTGCCTGGTCTTCCGTGAGATACGAGGGTGCAACACAAAGGTCACCACACCCATCAGCAAATGGTTCGTGACTTCAACATTTGATTTTCAAGTTCGGCAACTTAGAAAAAAAAAAAAATGAATGTTCAAGTGCTTTCCTGTCTTGCCTCCCGCTTGAAATGTCAGCATGAACAATGAACACTGTTACATAGAAGCCTTCCAAGGTGAAGGTTAGTAATGTTCGTAGAAATTCAGCTGACGAAAGGGCATGCGTCTACCACTGCAACATAAACACTGGTCTCTCATATGTTGCATTTGAGATAATCACGTCATCTGTGGCTCTGAGTCAGTCTGGTAATGATGAACACACCAGACACGGTGCCGTCTCTCGTCATCTTCCATATAAATACGTCCAACTCTACCCTCCCCCCCGGCATCCACAGATGGTGGCAAAACAGCTGCTGTTATGAATCCACAATACGCCAGCAGACGTACAGTGCGGAGGAAGTGAAAGGTAAGATACCAAGCACATCCAATCGAGGCAGGTTTGGACGATGCGTGTCTGGAAGGTATGGACGATGGGTGGCCTGCAACAGATGCAGATACCTGGTACAATCTTCTATACCTAACACACAGGTAGCACCAAGGACGAAGAGATAACAAAAAGGATTGAGGTTTATGACCCAAAAATACGAATTAATGATCTGATTACCAGGGAGGTCAATTACCGCTGTATTTACCATGGGGATTGCATCTGAAAGAGCATGATCACGGTCGAAGGACCGGAAACGGGGGAAGACGATAGCTAGAAACCTGCCCATACCCAAACATTTAAACTCCCTGCCCTGAACGAAAAGTAGCTATCTGGCTAAAAGCTCCAACAAGCCAACTATAAACTATTTTCCACGCACGTGCAGGCTTCTTGCCTGATTACAAAACTTCCTGAAGTCATTTTCTGTGGTATTTGAAAACTGGCAGTCTCGCTCTAAATTCATCGTCACTACGACAGTATTGGTGACCAAGGTCACAGCAAATTAAAACAGGGCACGAAGCGGACTTCAAACATATATATATATATATATATATATATATATATATATATATATATGTATATCTTTCAAACTATTCGCCATTTCCCGCATTAGCGAGGTAGCGTTAAGAACAGAGGACTGGGCCTTTGAGGGAATACCCTCACCTGGCCCAATTCTCTGTTCCTTCTTTTGGAAAATTAAAAAAAAACCGAGAGGGGAGGATTTCCAGCCCCCCGCTCCCTCCCCTTTTAGTCGCCTTCTACGACACGCAGGGAATACGTGGGAAGTATTCTTAATCCCCTATCCCCAAGGATAATATATTGTCCATGTTTGGACAATCACATGTTTACCAAATGGCGTCCTAGCTTCGTCTCTTCGATGTATATCAACTGACTGTTATATTTCTCTCTTGTGTCTCCCCTGATGATGTGATTATTACACGAAAGTGCACTTGGGGGAACTTTTCGTGTTTCATTTTCCCCGTGGACTCATAGGAATATCTTGATCACGCGCAAAATTGTGATCCTTGCCAATATATATATATATATATATATATATATATATATATATATATATATATATATATATATATATATATATATATTATAATATATACATATATATTCAGTATCACATCACTACACTTTATGACCAACAATCCGGTCCGGTGGACGTGGACTGCTTCAGGGGCTCTGCAGGATATTCATCAAGATACAAGAGACTCCCGGGGCAGGAGGACAGGTCTTCCAGATTTCCTGGACAGGTGGAGGGGAAGGGAATCAAGCAGATGGTCATTACATGATCTTGTAAGACTCGACACAAATGACGTATGAGAAATCTTCCTCAACATAATACTGGATATATCTTAAATATGAAGAGATCAGCCCTTATTCACACTCATATCAGTGTCATCACTTTAGTGTGTGTGTGTGTGTGTGTGTGTGTGTGTGTAAGGGGCAAGGGGGTTAGGATGACAAGATGTGGGTTACGTCAATCAGCAGGTGATAGACTACACGACCAGTGCCACAGCCAACCCCCGCCCTCCCTTCCCCTCACACACGACCCCCAACCACTGGGAGACTCGTGGGGGCAGCAGCGTGGCCTCAGCCAGAAATATCCCACGACACCCACAGGGTTCAGCTGGCCCCTCACGTGCACCACACCTCCCCACTGACCACACACACTTCTCATCCACCCATCATGGCCAGCACAGTACACACAGGTTGACTCCTCTAGCAGGACGATACGACCCTCGGGCGTGACAGTCTGGCCATAATGGGTTACGTCAAGGGTCAGGTCAACGGGTCGTAACGTCGTACCTGTGAAAATTTTGTAGAACAAGAAGAGAAAACGGTAATTATCACCCATCTCCTTAACCATTTTGATAATTCACTGGAATTAATGTAATGTTGACCTCCAGCCATATCAATGCAGACTGGTTCACGTGGCCACATGGTATAATGACATCAGACACCGTCTTGGCTCACGTGGTATAATGACATCAGACCCCGTCTTGGCTCACGTGGTATAATGACATCAGACACCGTCTTGGCTCACGTGGTATAATGACATCAGACACCGTCTTGGCTCACGTGGTATAATGACATCAGACACCGTCTTGGCTCACGTGGTATAATGACTTCAGACACCGTCTTGGCTCACGTGGTATAATGACATCAGACACCGTCTTGGCTCACGTGGTATAATGACATCAGACACCGTCTTGGCTCACGTGGTATAATGACATCAGACACCGTCTTGGCTCACGTGGTATAATGACATCAGACACCGTCTTGGCTCACGTGGTATAATGACATCAGACACCATCTCGCCCCACATGGTTACATGGTATAATCAGATCAACATCTACTACAAGCCACAACATTTTCCCCATGTACGAGTTGGAGCACATAAGCCACCCCGGACCATCCTGATCATGAAATACATGCAACACATCCTGGGCCACACGAGACTCCACGTCGACACTTTATCATAAGGTATCGTACACGCTTTACCAGACTCCTCCTCACACTCGCGGGGACATACACGAGCCACGGTTTTGAACATGGACACCACCCCCTGGTAGGGTCAATAGAGGACCGTCAGTATGGGGTCACGATCCTGGAGGACATGGGCCACGCCCCACCCTTAGCAGACTCATTATGCCCCTCCGTAAGGGATACAATATTGGACACGGACACCCCTGGTAGGCGGCTCACTAGGCCCGTTAGTATGGGGCATGGTACCGGACATGAGACATCCCCTGCTGATACTCAGGCCAAGGTAGAAGGTGTCGGTTGGCTGGGCCTGCCACAGGTAACTAATTACCGCCACATCATTTTTAGTTCCATCACACAAGATGAAGCCAAGTCCACTTCTTGATGAGTGTGAAGTTATGTGAAATATATACATAGACGTAGAATAACATGTCACATGGGAGTGTACCCAGAAACCCAAGAAACATACTAGTTTCTACGCGTCGAGTCGTGCAGGAAGGATGGCAGCAAAATACCATCTGCTCACACCACAGGTTTTAGCAGAGTTCCCAGACACACACATCGTGGGACGCTGCATCGAACACATCACGGGGCACACGGGCACCACACGTGGCGCAGCGAGGGCAATGATACCTGAAGGTGAGCCGCGTGTGCAAGGGTTCCGTAGGGCCGGGTCGCGTCCAGCGGGAAGCGAGTCGGTGTCCTCAAGTTTCACGTCACTCTCCCGTGGCCATTAACAGGAAGGTGTGGGTTACTTGCTCTGGTGTTCGAAATGAAAATCTACCTTCCTACAAGCAACAAGGTCTTGATCCAGATTAAAGTTTTCCCCTGACTGCTCCTTAATCTTGCCAAATTGGTCATGCAATACTCTGCATGAGGCACAGCTATGCAACGACCAATTGAGTATTGCTATATAATTACTGCCACATAATATCCTGGGGTCATGCGTTACCTGCCCTGAAGTAGACCTTATGATCGCTTCGGGGTTCTGCCACCACAGGCTGGTCCGAGACCAGCCTGCCATGCTGCTCCTCGGCTGGATCTGGCCATTAGAGGTCAAAGACCATTATCCTATGCGTCCACCAAATTCCTTACATCATAGGACAGTGAACGGTCCACAGTCTTCTGTACGGGTTCTGATCACGTATTTTTCAGCATTTCAGAGGCTGATGGCAGTGTATCATCTTATTTACATTTATTTCATTTCTGATATCACACATTACATCTTACAAGCCTTAAGTGCCTAGCGAGCTAACAGGAAACCATTTTCATGTGAACAGGAATCATGTTTTCTTGGATTTTTAAAGCGTAATTCCTCTCTCTCTCTCTCTCTCTCTCTCTCTCTCTCTCTCTCTCTCTCTCTCTCTCTCTCTCTCTCTCTCTCTCTCTTCTCTCTCTCTCTCTCTCTCTCCTGCCCTCAAGTCATCCAGTCTCACCATTTCTACTCGTTCCCACTCGTTCGGATTTTAGCACCCCCTCTAACCCTCCAGTTTCCACCGGCCTGAAGGATGACGTTAACACACAGCAGTAGCCTCGCCAGGAGAGTATTACGTAGCGCGTTGAGGAGCGGCGTCACACCATCTCCTCCGTGTTGCCTTGAAGGGTCGCAATATCCAGCCTGCCATCTTCAAGAAAGAGTCAATGGTTGATCTGGTGTGTTATATATGACGGTGAGATGACCAGCCATTATTACAATGAGGTCTCTTACCATCATGCTCATGCAAGATACAATCGTTCTTTCCTGTCTGGTATTCTGCAGTCTGTTTGTTTAACTTCTTCATACGCCCAAGACTTAAAAGCGGACACTTATCCCCATTGGAGCATGTTATCATGAGTATCTGTACTTACTCTGGCATTATGTACAAGAGATAATATGAGATTTGGAGTCAGCTGCGTCTGCTTCAGGTAACAAGTGGAAACAGTCGAGGTACAAGCAAATTCTCTAGGGTACAACACACCTCACCTAACAGACTGGAACCTGCCAGACTCACAACAACGTGTTGTGATCTAAGCGTTAAGCCTCAACCTCCTCAGCGTTTTGTCCAGCCGCAGCGCGGCGGACACCAACAGTGGCACAACAAATGTCCGTTCACTTTGTGTACAAACGAGTGAAAACGATACAATCCTCCCGGCAGGCAGGGGCGGAGGCGTGTAGCACCACACCCTCTCCTACTACCACTGACTAGCACAGACCTCACACTCATGTGAAACGTGTGAATGAAATACGTGTGTACAACACCACTACCGGCTGCACCTGCAAACAGTAAAGTTTAGAACATCCAGATGTGAGGAGAACAGCGCCGGATATACGGCCTCACGCACCACTGTCTGAGAGAGAGAGAGAGAGAGAGAGAGAGAGAGAGAGAGAGAGAGAGAGAGAGAGAGAGGTTGAACTCTGTGTAAAGTGAACGGGTACTCCCGTCATAACACGCTTCAGCAATCAGAGCGGTTTTAGCAGTGTTTACATGCCTGCCTGCCCGAGCTAAATACAGTGTCGCCGCCGCCGCACGCTCTGGGGGCAGCTAAGGTGCTCCCCATATTGGGAAGCCACAGGCACTCGGGTGACACTAACTACCTGATATAAGAGGCCTAGCAGGCCGACGCCACGGTGGGGTGTAACCTTGCTCAACAACACGACAAACAGCCTCGTGTGTCACCTACACACGACACCAGCCTACACCTGAAGGTGGTGTTGGACAAGTGCCGGTAACCTTGACTGCTGCCGAGAAAATACGTTGACTGCCTACAGAAGCAGAGGATAAGCGAAGGGGGAAGGAAGAACCAAGACAGGCAGGCAGAATGAAGTTTACCTCCACACTACCAGTCCCACCTTAAGCGCTGTCTTCTGTCGTCACCTGTGCAACGACTTCCCTTCCTTCTCCCGCAAGAACTCATGACCAGCCAGCTCGTCCACCAAGAGATTATCATGAGTCTATCACCAGCTCAGGGTGGTTCCCGTGGCCACCGGTGCAGCCCTGGCATGGCAAGCAAGGTGCGCACCGCCAACCAACGGCGACAACCACACCACAACACACCACCCACTACACCCGGCCCATGATCACCGTTCACAATCTTTCCTGCCAACCATCGCACTACCCAAGTCCTGCCCGGTAGCCCCGCCATCCTCAACATACCACCTAACCAGGTATCAGGTGGCTCACCTTACCAGGTTTCTTGAAGGCGGTACTCTCCATCCGATCCAGCCTTCGTCCCCACCACCTCTCATATGGCACTTGGCACCCTGGTCTACTGTCACCTCCGCCCCCATCCCCTCCAGCCTTGAAACCCTTGCCATGATGGTGAGGACGAGCAGTGAGGCATGCCTGAGCTAACAATGACCCACGCCGCCACCGCCGTCGCCGCCAATACTGCCAATTGGGGCAGTTGTGGGTGGTGGTGGTGGTGACTCGCCGGCCAGCATCTTGTACATCACAAATCACCACCATTCACAAGCAAAGGATCCTATCAAAGGTCTCTCCAAGCATATCTTCTCAACTATTGTTTTTAAACCATTAGCTCCATAAGGTTATAATCTGTGTATATGCAGGTAAAGCTACCTTATGCAGGACCCATACGGCCAGGTGACCCAATCGCCAGCATAATATTTTGGGTCGTTTCGTGACGCCAACGCAACTATAGAATCTGGCAAGTGTTTCACATCAAGTCCCTAGACCAAACTTACGATCCACATCTTCATGCAAACCAAAATTCGTATCAGCATCCAGACCGTGCCTCCGTCGTGCAGTCTAACCCCAGATGTGTATCTCGGAGCGATGATGTCCACGACAAGAGACAGACCACCACCACTCTTCGCAGGAGTGAAAGATGCAGCACAAGTACCAGGAACACCACCTGACGAAGCTGGGCACATGGCTGGCCACTGACTAGCCACCAGAGACAACCCCGGCGTCGAGAGGAATGCAACCAACTTTATGAAGATACACACAGTAAAAACTGTCATGTAACACCGAGGACACAAGATAGCAGAGCGTCCAAGAAGCCAGTAACACTGTTGTTCTCAAGCTCATTAATGCATCTGTAATGTAAGCCTGAGCGAGTCTGCCACGCGAAATTAAAGAAACAACTGTGTGAAGACGAGGGTACAACTTGCTTGTGTGTGATGTGGACAGTTGAAGCTTTGTGGAGGGAGGGGAAGGAAGACTCGTGCAGAGTCGACCAATCGTGGCCACTGGTGGGAGGGTGAAGATGATGCGGGAAGTGGTGGGGACGTGGGTATGTCAGGTGTGTGTGTGTGTGTGTTTGCATGTGAGGCCTGGGGTGAGCTCCATCTACTGTGCCACTGCCATCAGGTGAGGGCACGTCATGTCCCCACCCTACGCCCGCTCTGGGACCATTCTGAGTGTCCCAACGCAAATCATCTACCCTCTACCTTGGCTGCCTGCCCCACCCTCTGCCCTGTCCCACTCAGCCTGCCTTGCCCACCCTTTGTCCTGCCCCACCCCGCCTCCCTGGTCTACGCTCTGCCCCATCCCGTTCCATCAGTCTGCTCCACCCTATGTCCCACCTCGCTTATTGTCCATCCTTCCGCCAAACCCAGCCTGCCTGGCCCACTATGAGCTATGTCCTCTCCTTAAACCATTTAAACCATCGGCAACCATAGCAAGACAAAAATTCCTTGTGACAATTTTTCCTGTCCTTTCCTACTGTTATAATTCACTAAATTAATGAACAGTTTCTGTTTAATTACTAATTCCATTCAAACAGGATTTTATCCATTTTACCTCCAGGCTGCAGACGAGGGACGACCCCAGTCTAAGGAGAGTTGATCAAAATATTCCCCTTTAACGACTGGAACGAACTGGTCAGCATTGGCACCGTGTAAACTATATGATGGCAACTGCATCAAGGTATGACATGTGTCGTACACAATTAATACATTCCCGCCACACAAGAGCAATTAGACGCATGCAAAAAGCCAAGCCAGACGCCCCAACAAAGGGCAACAATGATCCAGTAACTAAGATAAGAGGGCGCAATGCCTGGGTAACATGAACCACTACAGATAACACGTACCACTATAGATAAGAGGCACTACTTGACATTAAGGCTGTATCTCGGCTCCGTATCAGTCCATATTCTCCCGTCAGATAACCGGCTCACCCTCTCATGTGGGGGTAAATATGACCCTCCCCACTTAAGAGGTGTGTGTGTGTGTGTGTGTGTGTGTGTGTGTGAGGGGGGGGACCCAGACCCTCCCCCCAAACCCCCCAGGTCTGCAGCAGTGAGACACTCCAGGCAGTACACATATAATGAATGGCAAGGACGAGTGCGTCCACGACCTTCCCCACGTGATGAGGGGTGAGTGTGTTGACGCCCTCGCCCACGGCCAGTAGGGTAAGCAACACACACGAAGGTCTTGGTCAAAACACTTGGTCTCACGTCAGACGCGTTAATACCTATGATATCACACCATAAGCGTGTCGTGTGACACCAGGGGTGGATGGGCTTAGAGTCCAGGGCGTCACGTGACACCAGGGGTGGATGGGCTTGAGTCCAGGGTGTCACGTGACACCAGGGGTGGATGGGCTTGAGTCCAGGGTGTCACGTGATACCAGGGGTGGATGGGGGGGGGGGTGCAACAGGTGGGCTAGAGTCCAGTGTGTCACATGGCACATAGCTGGAGGGAGAGCAACTGGTGGGCTAGGTCCAGTGTGTCACGCGACACCTGGGGTAGATGAGGCGTAACGGATGGGCTTGAGTCCAGTGTGTCACGTGACGCCAGGGGTGGATGGTGTCCACCTGGTGGGCTAAAGTCTCACCCAGGCCCTGACAATGACCTACACTACAGTATTCCCCCAACACTGTGGCCTGGAACTGGACAGTCTTGACCCAACACTGTGGCCTGGAACTGGACAGTCTTGACCCAACACTGTGGCCTGGAACTGGACAGTCTTGACCCAACACTGTGGCCTGGAACTGAACAGTCTAGACCCAACACTGTGGCCTGGAACTGGACAGTCTTGACCCAGCACTTTGGCCTGGAACTAGACAGTCATGACCCAACACTGTGGCCTGGAACTGGACAGTCTTGACCCAACACTGTGGCCTGGAACTGAACAGTCTAGACCCAGCACTGTGGCCTGGAACTGGACAGTCTTGACCCAGCACTTTGGCCTGGAACTAGACAGTCATGACCCAACACTGTGGCCTGGAACTAGACAGTCATGACCCAACACTGTGGCCTGGAACTGGACAGTCTTGACCCAGCACTTTGGCCTGGAACTAGACAGTCATGACCCAACACTGTGGCCTGGAACTAGACAGTCATGACCCAACACTGTGGCCTGGAACTGGACAGTCTTGACCCAGCACTTTGGCCTGGAACTAGACAGTCATGACCCAACACTGTGGCCTGGAACTGGACAGTCTTGACCCAGCACTGTGACCTGGAACTAGACAGTCATGACCCAACACTGTGGCCTGGAACTGGACAGTCTTGGCCCAGCACTTTGGCCTGGAACTAGACAGTCATGACCCAACACTGTGGCCTGGAACTAGACAGTCATGGCCCAACACTATGGCCTGGAACTGGACAGTCTTGACCCAGCACTGTGACCTGGAACTAGACAGTCATGACCCAACACTGTGGCCTGGCACTGGACAGTCTAAACCCAACACTGTGGCCTGGAACTGGACAGTCTTGACCCAACACTGTGGCCTGGAACTGGACAGTCTTGACCCAACACTGTGGCCTGGAACTGGACAGTCTTGACCCAACACTGTGGCCTGGAACTGGACAGTCTAAACCCAACACTGTGGTCTGGAACTGGACAGTCTTGACCCAACACTGTGGCCTGGAACTGGACAGTCTTGACCCAGCACTGTGGCCTGGAACTGGACAGTCTTGACCCAACACTGTGGCCTGGCACTGGACAATCTTGACCCAGCACTGTGGCCTGGAACTGGACAGTCTTGACCCAACACTGTGGCCTGGAACTGGACAGTCATGACCCAACACTGTGGCCTGGCACTGGACAATCTTGACCCAGCACTGTGGCCTGGAACTGGACAGGGATTCTCCGCAGGTTCTGGTCACAGATGGTATGTGTCTTTTTTTCAAACATGCTTCAACCCCTTCAGCATGACGGTACGATGCTTGAGCATGACGTCACCACCCTTGGGAGTGAGGGTCTGGCTACTGACAAAACCCTCCAGGTTCAGTTCAGAGACCAGGCCATCATCCCCAAGGGTCGTATTGCCGTGTTCATGTGTTGTACCGCCGCGCTGGACCGTGTACCTGATAGCCCGGGAGAGTCAGACGCAGGGAAGTCTTAAGTGGCTTATGGTGTCCAGGCTGAGGAAATGTCAACCGTGGGTGCCAGATACACGACACACGTCTCTAGCCGTCATCAGGTATGCAGTACGGTGTAATGTCATCACTTGCCGGCCACCAGTGCCAACGGGAGCCGTGCCAACGTACGTCACCAGCTTTTAAAAGGGTGAGGATGCCTGCTTGTGGCGACGACTCCTGCTTATACAATATACCCAGCGCACGTAACATACCAAAGCTTCAGCAACCTAAAATACGTCAAGTCAGGTTAGTTCAGGTTATTTAGGCCAGTCCAGGAGAGATGACGTCAGGTCTATTCAGGCTCGTCTAGATCAGGTTAGGTCAGGCCAATCAGGCCAATCCAGGCGAGGTTAGGTCAGACCAATTCAGGTCAGTCTAGGTCTACGTTCAGTATTCACCAGTCCAACATATCAGAGCTCGCACATATCAGTGTCACTAATTCCGAACTTCACAGGTCCACAAGTTATTGGTGTTGGTGGCCTGAGTGATGGCAGGTCTGGCCTGCCTGGGAGTTCGTCTGTGCTTCATCCACCCAGATGTTTACGACTAACAGCTAGTTTCACAAACTAGGCGAGAGAAATTAATTTTACAATAAATAATATTAGCCCGGGCTGGGCCAGGCTATTGGATTGGGTCATTGGTCGACCAAGCTGTTGGAAGTCGCAGCCCGCACGCCTGCATAGCCCCCACAGCCTGGCTGGTCTGGTACACTTTATAGGTAGCTGTCCAGTGCACTCTTAAACTTCTATACTGAGCATCCAACCCTGTTTCTCGTGGTAGATGGCTAGGTGTTGAAGAGTAATGCCCTCCCGGAAGTTTACGATGTTCTTTTTCTGTGTGCATATCGAACTTTCGGATTTCAGAGGAAGCAGTTGACAAAGTCTTCCACACCTGTCGTGCAAGTAGGTTGTTATTTCCGTATGTAAGTTAGGAACTATACCTTCTAGTTTTTCCTTGGTATAGATGATGATATATCTCTCCCGTCAGCGGTTCAGCGAGTATAGCCTCAAAGATTTCAGCCGGTTCCAGTAATCCAGGTCCTTTACGACGTTACTATGGGCTGTCAAAGATCTCTGAACATTTCCTACTTCCGCAATTCCATTCTCCTTCTACCTCCCAGTTCTGTAATACCTGTAATGTCTTAACTGTGTATTTTCAGCTCAATGAATGAATATATCCAATACACCATTATTTTTCCATTTATTTCTTTATCTTTTATCAGTTTACACGAAACTGTGGCTCGTGTTCGCGCCAACGTCAGATATAAGAATGAGGAACTGGAGGAGCGCAAGTACAGTTCCTTGCGGGGACAGCTTTTTATCGTGGAGATGGCATGGTTTACAACTACGTGTTGTGATCGGTTAAAAAGTTGTTATTCCATCTCCCAGTTTTTCCGAATATTCCCATCTTTCACATTTTGTGTACTATGAGGCCATGGTCACAATAATCAAATGCTTTTGCAAAGTCTGTGTCAATCACGTCGGCATTTGCTTTGTTTTCCAGACCTTCGACCACCTCATCATAGTGGTCAAGCAACTACGAGACGCAAGATGTTCCCGCCCTGTAACCATGTTGTCCTGGGTTATGTACACTGATCACCTCCATACATTCCGTCAGTGTGTCTCTTACGAATCTTCCGATGATCTTAATCATGCCATGTTAATGATACCGGGACTGCTTTGCTTCCACCTCTGTGGAGTGGGGCGATGTGGGTCAGTTTCAGCTTCTCGGGAATGATGTCAGAATCTAAGAGTTCTTCTCACGTGCTAGGGGTGTCTTGCATCTCTTTATGAAGACTGAGTTCCATGAGTGAGTCGAGCCTGGGGGCTGAGTGCATGGTCATGCTCTCAAATGGCTCTCTCGAAGTCTTGTGTTGATGTGGTGATATCTGGTATGTGTACACTTGAGGGAATACTGTTCAGGAAGAAGTCTGTTGGGTCATTTGTATTTCATGATGTTCTTGGTTCGCTGAATACAGATTCATATTGCCTTTATCAAATCTCACTCATCTTCTGGCAGTCGCCTGTAAAGACATCTTTTAAACGGGCCGATAGAATGGGTGGTCCTGGATTTGCGTTTTGATTTTAAAAAAAAAAAAAATGTATTTTGGGTTATTTCTTATTGATGGCTTTTTCTTCTTTTTTTCCTGTGTTCTGTCTGGCATTTTCAGCTTATGGTCTATATTCGATAATTCACTCCAGAGGGTTTCCTTCCTTCGCTGGGTGAGCTGTGGCTTCTTTAGGTCTGCAATTCTTTTCTGCCTCCTGGAGAGGGGTATTCTTACTCGTTCTAACCAACACCTTTTGTGCATTCTTCCTGCTGGTATATGTCTGCTGCACCTCTCGAGTACCCAAACGGGTCATGTCATTTACACATTCCTCCTGCGTTCTGTCACCCAGCAAGGTTTCCCATTGTCTCGCCGACATCTCATTGATCACATCTTCCCACTTGATCCGTCTGCTAACGCCTCCAGTGTTCTCCCTGGCCGGTTTAGCCTCCAAAACCTTCTTTCTACTTGTATCAGGTTGTGATCACGGTATAGGGGGGGTTTGAGATGGTATTGTCACGTAATGTGTCCACGTTACTTACAAAGATCAAGTCCAGGATGTTATTTCCTCTGGTGGGTTTTATTATACGTTATCGGAAGAAGTTTTCACACAGTCTGAATAACTCTCCATTTTTCTGCAGGTGTTCGTCGGAGCTGCTTCCTATGTCAGGATTTTCGGTTACGATGTTATTTCCTGCCTGCCTCCGTGTAATGTGATGGAGGTTGAGGTCTCCGAATATAAGTGCATTAAAGGCTGGGTTTGCGAGTAAGTCGACTGCGGTGCATCAGTGTGACTGGAAGTGACATAAGAAGAGGAGGAAAAATAACATGTATGTGTGTGTGTTGTGTGTAATTATTTGTACTGAACGGGGAGGGAGTTTTACACTCGTGGGGCCCCACCTCTTGAACATTCTCTCATACAACAACTTAAATCTATGCGTGCTGTCTACGTATTAACCATGCTCCGTCATTCTATTCCATTCATACACTAACCTGATAGTGTAAAAGTATTTCTTAGTATCCTTTTTAAAAAAAATTTTCCTTAATAACATGTTATGTCCTCTGGTTGTTCAATCCCTACACCTCTGGAAGAAATGTTCACTGTTCAAGTCATCGATCTATTTCAAAATCTTAAAGGTTGTCATCAGATCACCCCTCAGTCTTCTCTCTTCCAAGGTCGGCAAATCTGAAGTCTTCAGTCGTTCCCTGCAACTTCACCCACTAAATTCTGGCACCATCTTTGCCTCACTCCTTTGGACCTTCCCATCAGCTCTATGTGCTTCTTTAGGATGTGTGTGTGTGTGTGTGTGTGTGTGTGTGTGTGTGTGTGTGTGTGTGTGTGTGTGTGTGTGTGAGTGTGTGTGTGTGTGTGTGTGTAAGTTCCCTGGTTGAATTCTCTTCAAGTTAAGAGCCCTGGCTGAGTACCAAGATAAATGTGTTCATAAACTCGGCTCAATCCAGACTGTACACACGGGTCTCATGTCTGGCCAGGTATTCAGCTCCCGGGAAACACTTGTGTACAGAATATACTGAGGACCTGGACTACACCTTCCACCTTGTGCCCCACGATACTGTGCAGGGGAAGTGTGGCTCCCGCCCCGACCACGGCGGACCAAGCGATCCCTGAGTGTGTGCCATGACACACAGGGGGCACGAAAGGAATAATCTTACAGACAGGTGACCTTACACAAACACCCGGGAACACATGATGTGGCCTTATATAGATACAACATCCAACTACACGAGAGAGAGAGAGAGAGAGAGAGAGAGAGAGAGAGAGAGAGAGAGAGAGAGAGAGAGAGAGAGAGAGAGAGAGAGAGAGAGAGAGAGAGAGAGAGAGAGAGAGAATTCTACAGACGCAGGGGTCCAAGCGCGATGATCTGGTCTTAACACTACAGATAAAGACGCAGTCTCCTTAAAGGCATTACGAGAAGAGGAGAGCAAAGCAGAGACTCTCTCGGTCCTCCCAACACTCCCTCCAACAACACGCCGGACAAGAAACACATAGAAAAAAAAAAAATACTTTGCAGGACTAATATACCAGAAGGTAAAGTTTACGGGTAAACAAGTTAAAATGAACGTATACCATGCAACTCAACAACAACAAAAAAACAAGAATCAATTCACTTTTTCTTTTTTTTATGAAGGCAATGATAAAAACAAACTTTGAGCTCCAGCCTCGCGTCTTACCATGTCTGTATGACTCTTAATGTGGAAGGGCTATACAATATTACCTTCTCGTCCCCTTCAAGCAGGCGACACGGGTTAATCAATGTTGACACGTTACTGCAGCGTGGCTGAGGCGAAATCACTGGTTGAGCGACCAGCATACAACACCACTACGTTATGATGACTGGCTAAAAACATGACTACGTACCACAGCGTGACAAGGTGATGATCAAGCCTGGTTATGAACATACTAACAAGTGTTGCTCTGACCAACATGTGCTGGGGGCTTTGTAACACTCATCACTACACACACACACACACACACACACACACACACACACACACAGACAAACATACACACACACCTACCACCACCATCCACACAACACTCATCAACACACACTTACCACTGACATAACACTCACCACCACACACCTACCACCTACACAACAGTCATCACCACACACCTACCACCTACACAACAGTCATCACCACACACCTACCACCTACACAACACTCATCACCACACACCTACCACCTACACAACACTCATCACCACACACTTACCACCTACACAACA
This sequence comes from Panulirus ornatus, assembly GCF_036320965.1. Classification (NCBI taxonomy): domain Eukaryota; kingdom Metazoa; phylum Arthropoda; class Malacostraca; order Decapoda; family Palinuridae; genus Panulirus; species Panulirus ornatus. The sequence goes on along the minus strand of NC_092226.1, from coordinate 28,805,492 downwards.
CTCATCACCACACACCTACCACCTTTACAACACTCATCACCACACACCTACCACCTAAACAACACTCATCACCACACACTTACCACCTACACAACACTCATCACCATACACTTACCACCTACACAACACTCAGCACCACACACCTATCACATACACAACACTCATCACCACACACTTACCACCTACACAACACTCATCACCACACACCTACCACCTACACAACACTCATCACCACACACTTACCACCTACACAACACTCACCACACATCTACCACCTACACAACATTCATTACCACACATCACCTACACAACACTCATCACCACACACTTACCACCTACACAACACTCATCACCACACACCTATCACATACACAACACTCATCACCACACACTTACCACCTACACAACACTCATCACCACACACTTACCACCTACACAACACTCATCACCACACACTTACCACCTACACAACACTCACCACACATCTACCACCTACACAACATTCATCACCACACACTTACCACCTACAACACTCATCACCACACACTTACCACCTACACAACACTCATCACCACACACCTATCACCTACACAACACTCATCACCACACACTTACCACCTACACAACACTCATCACCACACACTTCCCACCTACACAACACTCACCACACATCTACCACCTACACAACATTCATCACCACACACTTACCACCTACACCACACATCTACCACCTATACAACATTCATCACCACACACTTACCACCTACACAACACTCACCACACATCTACCACCTACACAACATTCATCACCACACACTTACCACCTACACAACACTCACCACACATCTACCACCTACACAACATTCATCACCACACACACACCACCTACACAACACTCACCACACATCTACCACCTACACAACATTCATCACCACACACTTACCACCTACACAACACTCACCACACATCACCACCTACACAACATTCATCACATCTACCATCAACACATCACCAGCAACACCAGTAATACACTCACTAGCATAAAACTCATCACCAAACACTATCACCAACACACAACCAGCAATACGCTCATCATACACCTATCACCAACACATCCCCAGCATAACACTCTCCACCACACAAGTATAACTGACATAACACCACCACCACCACCCACAGTATCGACATCCTACACCAACACTACCACCACCACCAACACTAACACCACCACCACCAATATTACTCTCTCATCAGTGTCGAAAGCCACCACTATCACCATCAGCACTACAGCATCACAACTAGGACACCACTAGTGTAACACTACCACCACTATCACCATTACTAATACAGCACCACATATAGGACACCACTAGTGTAACACTACCACCACTATCACCATCAGTACTACAGCACCACAACTAGGACACCACTAGTGTAACACTACCACCACTATCACCAACAGTACTACAGCACCACAACTAGGACACCACTAGTGTAACACTACCACCACTATCACCAACAGTACTACAGCACCACAACTAGGACACCACTAGTGTAACACTACCACCACTATCACCATTACTAATACAGCACCACATATAGGACACCACTAGTGTAACACTACCACCACTATCACCATCAGTACTATAGCACCACAACTAGGACACCACTAGTGTAACACTACCACCACTATCACCATCAGTACTACAGCATCACAACTAGGACACCACTAGTGTAACACTACCACCACTAACACCATCAGTACTACAGCACCACAACTAGGACACCACTAGTGTAACACTACCACCACTATCACCATCAGTACTAAGGCACCACAACTAGGAGACTACTAGTGTGACACTACCACCACTATCACCATTAGTAATACAGCACCACATATAGGACACCACTAGTGTAACACTACCACCACTATCACCAACAGTACTACAGCACCACAACTAGGACACCACTAGTGTAACACTACCACCACTATCACCATTACTAATACAGCACCACATATAGGACACCACTCGTGTAACACTTGCATCACTATCACCATCAGTACTACAGCATCACAACTAGGACACCACTAGTGTAACACTAGCATCACTATCACCACCAGTACTACAGCACCACAACTAGGACACCACTAGTGTAACACTACCACCACTATCACCATCAGTACAACAGTACCACAACTAGGACACCACTAGTGTAACACTAGCATCACTATCACCACCAGTACTACAGTACCACAACTAGGACACCACTAGTGTAACACTACCACCACTATCACCACCAGTACTACAGTACCACAACTAGGACACCACTAGTGTAACACTACCACCACTATCACCACCAGTACTACAGTACCACAACTAGGACACCACTAGTGCATCACTAGCATAATCATCACCATCAACATCGCCACTATCACCATCAAAATCACAACTACCCCCATTTACACCATTACTATTACCATCGAAAAATCCACCATATACCAATGATTAACACCAATGCTATCACCATCAACACCACCACTATCACAGTCAACAACAACCACGATCATCACCACCACCATCATTAACACAACCACTATCACCATTAACACCATCACTATTACCATCAACACCACTAATACCATCAACACAACCACTATCACCAGTAACGTCATAAACGCCACTCCTATCACTATCAACACCACCACCACTATCACCACTATCAATACCACCACTACCACCAAAACAATACTATTACCACCATCAACAACGCCATCACTATCACCATCAACATAACCACTATCACAACACTCACCATCAAAAAAACACCATTATCACCATCAACACCACCACTATCACCAACTTAACCATTAGCCTACTGCACGTACCGCTGACACCATCTTCGCCATCACCTTCAACTCTATACCACCCACAGTTGCCACCGTCTCTGACACTACCACCACTACAACCAACACCCACACCACTACTATAACCACCACCACTACTAGTATAATCACCGCCAACATTATCATGGGAACGATCAATACAATCACCACCATAATCACCACCACCACCATCACTACAACAATCACAACCATCTCCACCACGATCGCTACACCAATCACAACCATCTCCACCACGACCACTACCCCAATCACAACCATCTCCACCACGACCACTACCCCAATCACAACCATCTCCACCACGACCACTACCCCAATCACAACCATCTCCACCACGACCGCTACCCCAATCACAACCATCTCCACCACGATCGCTACCCCAATCACAACCGTGGCTACAAATACCACCACAACAATCATCATACCCACCACGATCACAACAATTAGCATCACCACAACAATCATTATAATCACCACTACAACCATCAACATCACAACCACCACTATAACCACCACCACCACTGCAAGCATCGTCATCACGACCACCATCATCACTCACCACTACAATACTCGCCACTACCACAACTACAACAATCACTATCACTACAACTTATCACAATCATCACTACTACTTAACACTTGCATTATCACTTCAACAATGACCGGCACCTTTACTACACACATCACCAGAAGCAGCAATACAACCATCGCCAACAACAATAATACAACCATAACCATCATTACCACCACTAATACAACCATCACCATCACTACAGCCATCACCATTCATACAACCATCACCATCACTACAGCCATCACCATTCATACAACCATCACCATCACTACAGCCATCACCATCACTACAGCCATCACCATTCATACAGCCATCACCATCACTACAGCCATCACCACCAACATGGCTCCAACACAACAACACAGCAACAGCAAAACCCCACGCCACCAGGTACTCACGTTCCTCCTACAACCTGGGAGTGTTGTAGGGTAAGCAACATGTCTTCTCCACCCGAGGCAGACAAAACAAAGACTCCATTCTAGAAGAGAGAACACACTAGTAAAGATATTTCTATTTTTTCGCTGCGGCTTCCCTTCATTTTGAACGGCTATGAATAAGACTGTGTCCCTTCCCCGGCAGCATCGATTTGGGTACAGTAGGCCCCTTCTGCCCAAATGGTGGGAGGTGGAGAGGAGGAGGGGCCGGGCGGGCGGGTTAAAACTGATCTCCCGCCCGGTTGTGTACAGTTTCCCTAGCAACAGATGCCGTCGCCATGGCAACGGATGCGGTCGCCTTGGTTACCGACGCGGTTGCCATGACAACGACGCCGCTCAGCATCACGCCTCATGATCGATGCGGCCGCGGGATCTACACCACGTTGTTTTGTTTGTGGCCTCCACGATGCTCGGTGGCCCAGCTCACACGGCACGGTGTGCACCCGCCACGGGGTCCTTCCCCCGCCCACCTAACCACGTATGTCACCAACCAGGAGACACCCCAGCACATGGTGTGTGTGTGTGTGTGTGTGTGTGTGTGTGTGTGTGTGTGTCATTACCTATTTGTACTGTACGGGGAGTGGTACACTCGTGGGGCCCCCATTTCATATATACATTCTCTACAACCATAAAACTTCTTCAATCTACGTTTGGGTGTCTGTATGAACCATCTCCTCAGTTATTCTAATCCTTCGTCCATCAACCACTATAAAAGAATTTTTTTTTTACATCCTTTTTTTTTTCTTAAGTTTCCTGCTTAATAACATGTTACGTTCTCTGGTTGTTCTACCCCAACCATCCCTCGATGAACTGTCCAGTGTCCACGTCATCAATCTGTTCTGAGAACTTAAAGGTTGTGTGATCAGGTCACCCCTCACTCTTCTCTTTTCCAATACGGCTATATTTAAAGCTTTTGGCCTTACCCTGGAACTTAGTTGTGTCCATTCTGGTGCCATATCTATTTCCCTCCTCTGGACCCTTCTCTTATTTGATTGAGAATCATATTCTAGTTTTGGCCACATCCAGAATACGAAGAGCTTGCTACATATTTCCCTATCCATATACTTGAAAGCTGGACTGATGAGAGAGAGAGAGAGAGAGAGAGAGAGAGAGAGAGAGAGAGAGAGAGAGAGAGAGAGAGAGAGAGAGATCCCACACACAGTAAGTTCCCAATACAGACATACATAGAGCTTCTCCCACATGTCCATCTAACTCTCCCCACACCGCCGCCACCACTTGAGGTTTCACCTCTGGAGTCAGGCAAGTGGGAACTACGGATCCAGACATGATCCTGCCTGCAGCATACACATGGCGTCGTCGCGGGGGTAAGAGACTGTGGCACATGATTTTTTTTCTTCTTCTCCTTCTCCATGTGAGGTGGTGGAGAAAGACGTGTGGAGGCGGTGTGGCAACTGTCTGGCGCCATCATGGGCACACCACCACACTTCACGGTGGAGACGTGAGGCAGTCGACCCCATGCTCACAATTATCTCCATACTACACCACCTACATACCACTACAAGTATCTCTACACTACACCACCTACACACCACTACAAGTATCTCTGCACTACACCACCTACACACCACTACAAGTATCTCTGCACTACACCACCTACACACCCCTACAAGTATCTCTACACCACACCACCTACATACCACTACAAGTATCTCTGCACTACACCACCTATACACCACTACAAGTATCTCTGCACTACACCACCTACACACCACTACAAGTATCTCTACACCACACCACCTACATACCACTACAAGTATCTCTGCACTACACCACCTACACACCACTACAAGTATCTCTACACCACACCACCTACACACCACTATAAATATCTCTACACCACACCACCTACATACCAAAAGTATCTCTGCACTACACCACCTACACACAACTACAAATATCTCTACACCACACCACCTACATACCACTACAAGTATCTCTACACCACACCACCTACACAAACCATTAACCATCCCAACATCTGATCCCAAACACCCCACAAAGGCTTCGCTACTCATCCTTCTGTGAAAGTACACAAGGGATCCCATCCATTAAATGGAATCCTTTTCCATCCTTCGTTCTATCAATTCACCGAGTCCCATCCAAGTATAAGCACATCTGTCCTCCTACTAAACTCCCCTTCATATCTTCCTAAATGAAGACCTCTACACAGGCGTATCCCCCTTAAATATCTTGAAGGGTTTCCCAAACCACCCACCCTCTACCCAGATGGTGGGTGCTTTCCCATACCATCCACCCTCTATCCAGATGGTGGGTGCTTTCCCATACCATCCACCCTCTACCCAGATGGTGCGTGCTTTCTCAAACCACTCACCCTCTACCCAGATGGTAACTCCTACAAAGTCGACCACATAACCATACTGTCCCTACCAGATGTGAAAGTCTGGACCTCCTCCAGATAACCCACTGGATCTCGTGTCAATACGTTCAACCATTCACATGGGATACATACACACCTCAAGCATGTGCATGACACATAAAGACACCCATACATGGGATCACTTCAGAACTCGAAATATCCATATGGGACACTCAAACACCCTTATAAATACAATAATTAACCAAAGACGGCCCTAAAAAACCCTTACATACCTGTAGTGGTCCATGAAACACCCCTCTATATATCCTATGAGACCGTACACACACACACACACACACACACACACACACACACACGATAAATACCCTAAAGGTCCCCATCCCTCCTCCCAACTACTCCTAAACATAACCAAGTGCGACTTTAATACACTCCCATGAAGATCCAGGCAGATCCCCCAAACATCCTTAATGAGAGATCCCAAAACACCCCTCTGAACAAACCTGCAGAACTACAGAGACATCCCTGTAATAAACCCTCCCTCACGCCTGCTCAAACATTCTCCAGTGCCTGTGACTGAGGCTCACGGTGGAAGATGAGGGGCATGAAGCAAGCCTGGGGATATGCTCACCTCCCACCACACACACACACACACCTGCACGGTGGCAGCCGTGCCTGTGCAAGATACGGAGCTCAAACCAGCGTGTGCGATGACTGCACAGGCAGGAGCGCAGGCAATGAACAAACAGGTTACGATGTTAACCATCATGGTCACACACAATGTGCTTAGACATTAGACACTCTGCTCTGTTAGAGACATACAGTGGAGTATAAGCTATGTGCTACAACAGTCTGCTGTGTTAAGGAACATTTAGTGGAGTACAAGGTGTGAACAAGGGTAGCGTGATGTATACTCCATAAAGACACAAGTTCCCACACCATCACTCACTCATCAGCTTTACCATATACTACTATACCCATCACTGCCACCACTGTATGCTACCATAACCTTCACTACCAATACTATATGCTACCATAACCTTCGCTACCAACACTGTATGTTACCATAACCTTCGCTACCAACACTGTATGTTACCACATCCATCAGTGACACATAATATATAACTGTCATAAAAACGGCATTCTCCTCCCCTAATATCCTACTACGAGGGAAATATACGGTAAAACAAATTCAGATCATAATAAATTGCATAAACTATTATGCCATGTTTTTGCCTTTCGCTTATGCTGTAGATCAGAACTTGCCATCACTCTGTACTCCAGATATAACCTTTACATTTTTTTTTTTCATAAAATGTAAAATTAAGGAAGCAGGTGATCCAAAATGTAATCATTTCTTCAGCAGCACAAGGGCTCACTATGGCAGACGTACACAGACTGTGTCGTGTGCTGTACTCGCGTTATCGCGCTATCCACGTCGTCCACACAGCTACACAGACGTACGTAAGGGTGACGACGTAGTGTCTGTACACATGATGATAACGTCCATATATATAACCATACACCAACACCACCATGTACGTACCATGACGAACCACATTCCTACACCACCATCACTATGCATACTACAACCAAACACCACCATCACTATGTATACCACAACCATACACCACCATCACTATGTATACCACAACCATACACCACCATCACTATGTATACCACAACCATACACCACCATCACTATGTATACCACAACCATACACCACCATCACTATGTATACCACAATCATACACCACCATCACTATGTATACCACAACCATACACCACCAAGTACCAGCAGCAGCAGTAATCACCAAGGTAAACCTCACCCCTCACCTACCTCCTATCACCAAGGCTATGAATCACACAGTGCACTGCTGGTTACATACTGTTGCCTCACTCACCTCTCCAGGCAACCATGGGTACTGTGACCTAGCCCTTATGTCCCTCCTACCACAATACAACTCGTGTCACAATACAACTCATTACCACTCGAACTCACTGAGAAATATTGTGGCTTCTTCCCACAGCACGACAGATGCAACGACCACATAGTCACCGGCCATGGTCGTCTTCTCGTACCTGATAATACGAGTAGCACCCGAGACCTTCTCGTACCAAGTAATACAAGTACGACGAGCATCCGAGACCTTCTCGTACCAAGTAATACAAGTACGACGAGCACCCGAGACCTTCTCGTACCAAGTAATACAAGTACGACGAGCACCCGAGACCTTCTCGTACCTGGTCACACGAGCAGTGAAGCAGTGTCGATGATGGTCAGTAGGTGTGCACCCACTAGCCTGGCCACGATGGGGGGAGGATGTTGACGGAGGCCAGCCCCGGTGGCCAGCAGGCCAAGCTAAGGGGCCTCCAAACAACCTTGCTATCTTATCACGTCATTGATTACCTCTCGTACTGATAAGCCAAACCTGACCCTCTCCACACCTTATTACCAGAGCATAATAAAGATAACCCGAGAATCACTGGCTCACACTTATCCCTGGGGGGAAAAAGTCCACAGGAAACAATCGCTACAAACTAAATGTCAATCAATCAATATGTATATATATATATATATATATATATATATATATATATATATATATATATATATATATATACATTGGCATGTTTCATTAAGAACCATATCCTTAGTAGCATTACCAAGTTTCTACTTGGCCTCTTCTCATTTCTAAACACATATTCGATGTTCTTGAGAAAACTGGAGGGAGAGGTAAATTCCCATATGCCATTTTCATTATATTTTCACGACTCACACAGTGAGCCTTCCCCCTCCTCCAGCCATCATCAGACTCAAGGAAATTACTCTCATAATTTCTTGAAAAAACAGAATATGATGTATGGACGGAGAGGAGAGCTTGGAGTATCATGTGTCATCTTTCCAGCGAGATGTAAGAATATTTTCCCCATTACCAGGTACGAGGTCTTGTTGGGCCTTAGTCGTACTTGTGGTGTGTGTGTGTGTGTGTGTGTGTGTGTGTGTGTGTGTGTGTGTGTGTGTGTGTGTGTGTGTGTAAAACCCCAGTGCGTATTTCAGGAGTTCCTGAAGCTTCAAGGCTGCACTACAGCCAGTTTCAGGGAAATGAGGGACTCCCTTGGAATGAGAAGTTCTTCGACGAGATTGTAGCCCTTCGTTCCACTGAAAATAACGCAACACTGCGAAGGGTTGACTTCTCAATGGCGAAGCAATCTCTCAAATCCACACACCAACTTCTGGAGTCTCTCTCTCCCTCTCGTGTCTGTCATCAGAGTTAAGTCATCTGCAAAGAGCAACTAACACCTGTCAGGCAACTCCCTCTCCTGCATACAGTAGATGCACCACTTGCTCTATTTGGTCATGGTAACATCACACGCCCTTGATAAAGAGCATATTACACACACACACACAGGCAGAGCTCTCCTGATAACGACCCCTCGCCGCATTCACCAGTGAAGCAGAGGAGCGAGGGGGCAGGACGGTTTGAATGGCGCGAGACCTGGCGCAAGTGAGGCGCTTGAGGTATACCTGGGAGAGGCCACGGCAACACGTGTACATAACCTTGAGGGTTGGAGGCGACTCCAACACCACTGGGAGAAGGGGGCTACCTTCCTGGGTGCAATAAGGAGCGTGTGGATGGAGAGGTCAGTGACTATCAGGGCAAAGGTGAATGTGTCTGAAGGGAGTGCAGATAGTGTTATACAGATGAGAGTATCGGGTCTCGGAGGCACAAAAAGGAGGTGAACTGCTGGATACAGACGAAGACATGTGGTATGAGGTGGGTTCATGGTACACAGAATGACAGTGTAAGAGCCAAGTGTGGTATGAAGTGGGTCGTGACACACGAGAGGTGAGACCACTGCCTGCTCGAACAGTAACAGGTAACACGCACACCCAAAACGAACGTCATTCTACCCAGACAAGACACAGACCCAACACAAAATCCCTATAATTCTCCCCACAAGAAAGGCAGCTATTAGTCGAGAACAAGAGGCCAGACTCATACAACGAACATTACCAGTTTACCATTCCGATGGTAACCCTTTAACTCGTCTTGAACATCACACATCGTACATGCATGTACGTATACACCTATGTATATGTGTACACGTAGATACATGTACGTATACATCTATGTATACGTGCACATAGGAATAATTTTATGCATGTCAATATGTGTGTATATATAATTCATTAAAATATACATCGAGGTAAACATTCATGCACATGTGTGGATATATTTATCAAGTCGGTTACAAACAAGGTACGCGAGGGGAATATCCGCCCAGACACAAGCTCGTTCGTCGAGTCAAGAGACAAATGTAATAGCGTTATAATCTTAGTAGATGTGCAAAAGAATCGGCAGCTGGGAGCGCCTCCTTCAGCAAGGTGTTCAGTCTCACTAAGGACAGGAGGGGAGTTGAGTCTGTACGCTTGGGCCAGCACGCTTCCCTCCCGGCCTCAGATGTGTAGTACGGAGGCTGGCCTACATCTTAAGGAACGGAGAGCTGCGTGTGTTGGCAGGCTTCTCACTCTGTCTGCAAGTGCGTCTTGAAGAAGGAAAAAATTGCAGTTCTTATGAATCAGACGCGTCCCCACCCGTAACTAACTCTCACAACCGGCTACGAGCATACAAAACACTGTGTTAATGCGAGCCGAATGTCAAAAAGATAATTTCCAAAAGGAGAGACAAATGCATTTGAAAAAAATGATGACACGACTGGCGTCTTTGAATCATGGTTAGATAGGACAGATTGCCTCGCCCGGCCAATGCGCACTTCCTGGATACATTGTCTGTAACGCTGATGGAGGAATTATCAAAGTAGGTGGTGGTGGTGTCTTGGCCTTACGTTCAATCTCATTTCATCTCATCTTAGGCCTCGACAGAAAGATAAAATATCGACTCTGTATTCTTTTTTTTTTTTGAAGAAATGAAAAAACTTCGTAGAAAAATACCAGAAGGATCATCTTACTCAGCCTCAACGCACAGGCACCAGGAACAGACGAAAGACAGCATTAATCTGCAGTGACCACGGTTCGAAATGATCACGGGAGATTCTAACTACCTTTACCGAAGTAGGGGAATCCCTTCCCAGTGGCTCCCTCCGTGTGTGGGCTGTACTTAAATCTCCTTGGCAGTGCCCAAATACAAGCCAGTGAAAAACCTGCTCGCGAACAGAACATATTGGATTTGGTGCGAGCTTAAAAATGAGGATCTTGTTAACAATGAAGTTGGAGAAAACTTTGGTACGAGTGATCACCGGCAAATTACTTTTGAGAAAACTTTCAGCACTGATTGCAATACAGGTCGGCATAAAAGTCGCGTAAAAAAAGAGAAAAAAAAAATTCGACTTGCAAATCTTAATGACTACATTACTCTTGGTATGTAAAGCTGTTGTATCATCAGCTTCATTATCACAACAGAAAACAGTGGAGGAAACTTGTGTAGCAGACAATCATTGCGGAACACTAAACCAATGATGGCTGGGCGGCACAAAGACCCGCTCGTACTGGAAGGCTCAGGCACATAACCTCGACCATCAAGATACGACTATCATATAAACTAACGTAGAAAACTGAATCTTATAATCAAAGTATAGGTCAGTATGAAGCGTGTACTGCTGACTGCAACAAAAGCAGCATCAATCATTACGGAGAACAGTAATCTGGATAATGCTCTGGTGAGTGAGTCAGTGTGTGTGTGTGTGTGTGTGTGTGTGTGTGTGTGTGTGTGTGTGTGTGTGTGTGTGTGTGTACCATTATTAATGATAAAGATATGGACACATTGAGAGACAGTAGACAATGGAAGAGCCTTTGTGTGTTTATATACATTGTTTGATGAAGATCACTTACTTCATAATGATCTAACACTCTCCACCATACACCACCATAATGATGTACCATCCCCACCATAATGAGGTACCATCCCCACCATAATGTCGTACCATTCCCATCATAATGATGTACCATCCCCACCATAACGAGGTATACTGCACACCCTACACCAGCACACCTTCTGCATGCTCCAGCTGGAGCTGGCTGCCTCCAGCGGGTGGTGCCACAAGCTGGTGCCGGCGATGGCCGTGGGAGGGCCTGGCATGCCTGGCTCTATCTGCTCCTCCCTCCTCAGCCCAGCCTGCTCTCCCCTCCTTAACCCAGCCTGCTCTCCCCTCCTTAACCCAGCCTGCTCCCCCCCTCCTCAGCCCAGCCTGCTCTCCCCTCCTCAGCCCAGCCTGCTTCCCCCTCCTCAGCCCAGCCTGCTCTCCCCTCCTTAACCCAGCCTGCTCCCCCCCTCCTCAGCCCAGCCTGCTCCCCCTCCTCAGCCCAGCCTGCTCCCCCTCCTCAGCCCAGCCTGCTCCTCCGCGCCCAAGCCAAGCCTGTTCCTCTGCATCCCTAACCAAGTCTGCACCCCAGCCCCACCGACTTCCCGCCACACAGCAGTCAGCTCTCTAAGAAAAAGTCTGGCAAATGTCGCTTGTCTGACGAGAAGTTCCAACTGGGACACAAACACACACACACACACACACACACACACACACACACACACACACACACACACACACACACACACACACCTTAACAGCCCAGACGGTGAATATTTCTTTACTGGTGGAAATAACTGCCTGGGTCGTGGTGAGAGAGGGGAGTGTGGTCTCACGGCTGACCGGTCACCAGACTAGCATTACGTCAGATGCATCATGAGGGAGGCTGTATATACATACATATTATGTGAACCGAAAGGCTACGGGCAACTGAATGTTCTCATCATACGTACATCGCCACATTACACACACACACACACACACACACACATACCCTAAGCCAAGAAGCGGTTCATCAAGCAGCCATGAGCGAAGGAAGAACAGCCGGGTTGGCTGTGGGCCGCCTGCCAAGGATTCGAACCCAGCCAGTGCGTGTTTTTACCGTCAGCGACGCTAACCACTATACAATGGAAGCCCATAACTTTGGGTCGCTGTCAAAATCGCCTTGAACGTAAGGGGAGCGAGAGGTTCAGGCGATGCACGTGACCTACAGCGTCGATATGCTGGAAGATGTTACCTTCGAGCTCTGGTCTCCTGTCTGGAAGAAACGACATACAAAACTGCTGGAAAGAATGGCACCCGAAGTGTACGGGAAGATGTATGAAGAGAGAAGCAAAGTCCTCAGTCTGCTGACACTGAAGGAAGGAAGAATGGCGGGGAGATATGACATCTACGTGTTGTTCCTCTCCGCTCATGACGACCTAACACGAAGGAGTTGGTCACCGGCAGAGTCCAGGGCAAGAGGGAGCCACTGGAAGTTGGACAAGGGAAGTGTACGGCAGGAGGTCTGGAGGCACTTCTGCTACACACTTATAGATGACGTAAAGCGTAAGAATATGTTAAAAGGGGCGACCACTGGAAAAGTCACAAGAACTACAGGAAAATGATATAACATACTGGAGAGTAAAGTTCCCTCACCGTGCACACTTACGGGTAAAGACACACACACACACACACACACACACACACACACACTGCAACACACAACACGAGGTCATGTGTGTGAATACCTTTTGGTAATTATCTACACACAGGTAAAATACACAAGTGACGCGGGTGCGGGACACATGTGCACCACGACGGCAGCATGAGACAGGTGTGGCAGACTACAACGCTTCCTAAACCACTCAAAGCATCACAACAGGAACTTGCGGAGGGTCATGCATCACAAGCAGTACTTGCATGCCACCATCATACATGGCACGGTACGTCAGCCCCTGCCTACCAGGGTACACCAGCCCCTGCCTACCAGGGTACACGGTACACCAGCCCCTGCCTACCAGGCTACACGGTACACCAGCCCCTGCCTACCAGAGTACACGGTACACCAGCCCCTGCCTACCAGAGTACACGGTACGCACTCCTGCCTACCAGGGTACACGGTACACCAGCCCCTGCCTACCAGGGTACACGGTACGCCAGCCCCTGCCTACCAGGGTACACGGTACACCAGCCCCTGCCTACCAGGGTACACGGTACACCAGCCCCTGCCAACCAGGGTACACGGTACACCAGCCCCTGCCAACCAGGGTACACGGTACACCAGCCCCTGCCTACCACGGTACACGGTACGCACTCCTGCCTACCACGGTACACGGTACACCAGCCCTTGCCTACCAGGGTACACGGTACACCAGCCCCTGCCTACCAGGGTACACGGTACACCAGCCCCTGCCTACCAGGGTACACGGTACACCAGCCCCTGCCTACCACGGTACACGGTACGCACTCCTGCCTACCAGGGTACACGGTACACCAGCCCCTGCCTACCACGGTACACGGTACACCAGCCCTTGCCTACCAGGGTACACGGTACACCAGCCCCTGCCTACCAGGGTACACGGTACACCAGCCCCTGCCTACCACGGTACACGGTACACCATCCCCTGCCTACCACGGTACACGGTACACCAGCCCTTGCCTACCAGAGTACACGGTACGCACTCCTGCCTACCAAGGTACACGGTACACCAGCCCCTGCCTACCAGGGTACACGGTACGTCAGCCCCTGCCCACCAGGGTACAAAGTACATCAGTCCCTGCCTACCAGGCTACACGGTACACCAGCCCCTGCCTACTACGGTACGTTATCTCGATGCCACATGATATACATAACCATGAGAACCAGATACAAAATTTGTGTATAAATAAAAATACTTCTATAAATTTTTTGTTTATCAAAAGGCATGTTGTGGTTTATCATCAGGCATGTGTTATGGTTTATCAACAGGCACGTGTCACGGTTGTATCAACATGCACGTGTTATGTTGTATCAACAGGCACGTGTTATGTTGTATCAACAGGCACGTGTTACGGTGTATCAACAGGCACGTGTTACGGCTGTATCAACAGGCACGAGTTATGGTGTATCAACAGGCACGTGTTATGGTGTATCAACAGGCACGTGTTATGGTGCATTAACAGGCACGTGTTATGGTGTATGAACAGGCACGTGTTACGGTGTATCAACAGGCACGTGTTACGGTTGTATCAACAGGCACGTGTTACGGTTGTATCAACAGGCACGAGTTATGGTGTATCAACAGGCACGTGTTATGGTGTATCAACAGGCACGTGTTATGTTATATCAGCAGGCACGTGTTATGTTGTATCAACAGGCACGTGTTACGGTGTATCAACAGGCACGTGTTACGGTTGTATCAACAGGCACGAGTTATGGTGTATCAACAGGCACGAGTTACGGTTGTATCAACAGGCACGAGTTATGGTGTATCAACAGGCACGCGTTATGGTGTATCAACAGGCACGTGTTATGGTGCATTAACAGGCACGTGTTATGGTGTATCAACAGGCACGTGTTATGTTGTATCAGCAGGCACGTGTTATGTTGTATCAACAGGCACGTGTTACGGTGTATCAACAGGCACGTGTTACGGTTGTATCAACAGGCACGAGTTATGGTGTATCAACAGGCACGTGGTATGGTGCATTAACAGGCACGTGTTATGGTGTATCAGCAGGCACGTGTTATGTTGTATCAGCAGGCACGTGTTATGTTGTATCAACAGGCACGTGTTACGGTGTATCAACTGGCACGTGTTACGGTTGTATCAACAGGCACGAGTTACGGTGTATCAACAGGCACGTGTCACTATGACGAACCTCTACAGAAACTGTTCCATCTTTACTGACCAAAAGTATTGATCATATTGACAAGTGTCACTCGGGGTCGTCTCTCTCTCTCTCTCTCTCTCTCTCTCTCTCTCTCTCTCTCTCTCTCTCTCTCTCTCTCTCTCTCTCTCATTTCCAGATAAGATCTTGTTTCTCCCAGCTCTAACCTTACTCATTCTTACGCCCACTGTACATTCTTCAACTGGCTCCCCTCCTCCTAACTCTGGTATTCGTTCGTTCTCCCACACTGAACTTATCTCTTCTTAGCTTGGTCCCTACAGCATCTCTGAATGAGCTAGTCGTAACACTTATAATCCAGAGTTAACATGTAATTTGTACCTAAGGCTCTTTCTACATCTCACACAAGTTTCTTAGCCATCCTACACCCTCCGTGTCAGGACCCCTGATCTTATCTTGTCTCGCGTTAACTTATCTACCCGGCATCTCTAAATATCTTCACCATATACCAACCTCCTCTTTATCAATATCTTGTCTTCACTTCTTTTTCTTTTGTGCCTTTTTGTTTGACCTCCAGGCCTGACCTTGCCGAGGACCTGCGGCCGTGGGAGGAGACCTTGTGAAAAACAAATATAAGAAACTTTTGCCATCCACGTACGAGTTGTAAGGATAATACTGTTCACTACAGTCTTGTACTGACACCCGAGTGAAGCAAGATGGTGCACTCCCTGTCGTGGGTACACCATGGCTCACAGCGATCACAAAGACACGTATGTGGAGGATTGCACCTGATCTGGTAATAACCCGTCACGCCCGTGACCTGCCATGACACAAGGAGGACCCGAGATGCCTGCCTGTTGCATCCTAGCCTCCCAAGGTGAGCTGGTAGGTGACGTGCGGACGCTTCGCCCCTTCATCACCGTCCACACACACACACACACCACACGTCCCCTTCATCACCGTCCACACACACACACACACACCACACGTCCCCTTCATCACCGTCCACACACACACACACACACACCACACGTCCCCTTCATCACGTCACACACACACACACACCACACGTCCCCTTCATCACCGTCCACACACACACACACACCACACGTCCCCTTCATCACCGTCCACACACACACACACCACACGTCCCCTTCATCACCGTCCACACACACACACACCACACGTCCCCTTCATCACCGTCCACACACACACCACACGTCCCCTTCATCACCGTCCACACACACACACACACACACCAAACGTCCCCTTCATCACCGTCCACACACACCACACCACACGTCCCCTTCATCACCGTCCACACACACCACACCACACGTCCCCTTCATCACCGTCCACACACACACACACACACCACACGTCCCCTTCATCACCGTCCACACACACACACACACACACCACACGTCCCCTTCATCACCGTCCACACACACCACACCACACGTCCCCTTCATCACCGTCCACACACACCACACTACACGTCCCCTTTAGTTACTGATGAAAATAACATTCACACGTACAGATACGACGATTTAGTTACACAATAAGAGTCTCATCGTAAGCCGGTAGCTGAGTGTTCTTAAACTACAGGGGTGTAATGTGCAACATTTGACTACATGACCACCACTCGTGTCTCATGACGACAGGTCAACACCAACAACTCTACGCATTCTGCCACAGTTAAGCATTGTTATACATACACATGCTCACATAACGAACAAGCCTGGACATCACAACTAAAACATTTCACTGACTACATCTGAAACGTTCAGGCACTTCCTAACCCAAGATTAATGTAAACTTAAGAGCCTCAAACCCCTTCACACCACATCCATAACCCTAACCTCGACCTCCAACACACACAACCCATCAGGCAGGCAGTATTCCCCGACGCTGTGTAACTGCAACACAAACACAAACACACACGCAGGAAAACACACACACACACACACACACACACACACACACACACACACACACACACACATCAGCCCCAGACACAGGTGACGGGCTGCACGATTCTCCCCACCCCTCGTCCACGACGCCTCCGTCCCAACACCAAACCAGCCACGCAACACACAAGTCAATCGCTAAGTCTGTAACATGGATGGCTGAGAGCGACCATCAAAATAAACTCTCATGCACCGCAGAACAAACTTTTAACTATGGAACGGAGGATAATAGGAATATCCACAGTTGCATATGTATGCATAGGTGCATACATTGGGTCCTTCACCTACGTGAGTACCGTCGTGCTGAAGGATCGTACTTTGGTGCTCCTGGGGTTACCCAAAGTACAGCCACTGACCGCACCGGTGCCTTCAGCGTCAGTGCTTACAATAGCACCTGGCAGGTCAGGTGGACCAGCAGCACGGGAGGACAACTATGGCACTATCTCACGGATAACCCCACACACTATAGCTCTCTACTTATCACAGCAAGCATGACAGATTCTCTGTAACAATCTCTGCCACAGATAAAAGTGACAGCATCTGTAGCGGACTTCTTGCCACAGCAGACGATAAAAGCCTCTCTGTTAGTCATTCTTTGCCAGAGGAAGCGTGGCAGCTGTGATAGTGTGGGGCTTACTGTAGACGCGTCCACTTACCTCAAGTCTGCTCCAGTGCTTACAGCCATATCATATACACGAATGTAATACACTCGGGTACTTCATGGTACTGGCTCCCTCTACTACCATAGATAACTCCCTACATCTGATCACCAGCGACACGCTGCACGTGATTCAACTGGATGAACCGGACAGTGTTCGAACCCCGTTTCAATTTACATCTGATATATCAAGCGTATGTATCCTGAAACCATTCCTACGTGATGTACAGAGTTTAAACCCACGCACAAGTAATGTATGCAAATGAACCCATTCCAACGTGATGCATATAGCCTAAACCCACCCACAGGTGATGTCCATATGAGTGAGGTGGAGCAGGGAGGAGTAAGGGGGATCAGAGGAGGTGGAGAGCAGGGAAGAGGGGGATGTACGGAGGAGCAGGAGGATGTGAGAAGAAACAGGGGAATGTAAAGTGAATAGCGGGTACACCAAGAGGGGAAGGGAGGTGCTGGAGGAGGTAACCTGAAGCAGGGAAATGTAAGGCGCGTCGAGGGGGGTCATGAGTCGCTGGGGGTGATAAGGAGTAGCAGGGGGGATAGAGAAGAAGAGGAGATGCGGCAGTGTCGGGAGATAAGCGTCCTGGGCACGATAACGTAAACAAACCCAAGGCCACCAAAGGCCAGCCGGCCGGCCGGACAGCGCCTCGTCTCGGTCTGCGCCGCCCCACACACACACACACACACACACACACACACACACACACCACAGGCTTTACATCTGCCTACCTTGGAGGAGATAAAAGTGTGGGGTGACTGATTTCAAACTTTACGTTCTTAAAACAGATCGATGACGTGGACAGAGAACAGTTCTTCAAGAGAAGTGAGACATGGGCAAAGTTTCATTGGACAAGACATAAAATAAAGCAAGAAATTTGCTAATTAGATGTAAAGAAGTACTTGTATAGTACAACAGTGGGAGATGGATGGAACAAAATTATTGAGGACACGGTTAATACAGACACTATAAGCTAATGCTGACACCATATATACATTTAAGCTTATGACAGTCGAAAATCTGGCAGTATTCACTTGGTGGTGAAACGGTGAGGGTTACGGAAACACAGTGTGTTGCTGGGGGTAACATACAGAGGTGATGTAGCTGAGGTACAGCCTTACAGGTGCAGGACTGTGAGAAGCCAAGTGAGGTAGACTGAGAACAGGAGACTGGCTCAGCAGGGGTCCCGTGGTGCTAGTGGAGATGCATGAGATGAGGCAGGAGCACAAGGGAGAAATGCATGGCTGCCGAGTCTAGTGGAACTCCTACAGGAGTAGGGTGTGGCGCGCACCGCGGCTCCTGGAGTGCGTGGCCACTGCCGTTCTGTGCTTGTGCTGCAAGAATCATGCGGGCGTGGCCGTTGGTCTTGTTGCTACAAATGCTTCTGGTGACGGGCAGAGGTGAAGTCCCACGCGAGTCCTGCCGAAGGTGCATGTCGATTAGGCACCACGGGGAGACCCATCAGGAGTATAGGGACGTCAGGAGTCACACTTCTGCTGACGGAGGAAGCGTACCAAGGACGGCCAGACTCTCGAGTCACGCTGTCAAACTTCAGGTGTCGGGAGTGGTACACTTGTTGTCTGGAGCAAGTCAGGTGCCCCGTCTGCCTTCAGTCGTTGATGCCGGGTACACAAGAAGCTGAGAGAAAAGGTCACGAAGGCGGTCTGGGAGAAGCTGTCCCTCTGAGCCTAAGCTTAATACTAAATGTCGCTCATTGGTGCATCCGCAAGGTGGGCAATCCAGCTCATTCCATTGGAATTTGGGTCAGGTGGGGTCACACGCCATGACCCGTCACCACGTCAGGCAGCCCACAGTAACATTATGTAGGTCACCACATGACTGTTCAAAACATGGTTCCCCACGGAAGTAAAGCTCCCTCTCAATACAGCACAAAGTGGTCATTAGTCATTACGCTCTTAACCCTGGCCCTGCACCAGTCTCCAACACCTGATCCTCCTGCCATTCAGCACCTAACCCTAACCCAACCCTGACCGCAGCACCTGACCCTGGCCCATCACTGACCGCAGCACCTGACCCTGGCCCATCACTGACCGCAGCACCTGACGCTAGTACAACAGTCACTCTGCAAGCCATCAACATGAGGATGTCGCATTTTCAACTGAAGAAACTCTTCTTACCAGTGGTTAAGTCAATGATCAGGCTAGGCTTTCACTACACGTCTAAAACTGACAAAGATTATAATGTACCCGCTGAAAGTGTCTCACTGAAAAAAAAAAAAAATCATTTCTCTCCACAGCAGCGGGCAAGGCACAGTCAAAAGCATGACCCAGTCGACGCCATGTAAGTGCTACCATGATAAGTTGATCAAGAAAATCAAACCTAACCAGGAGAGGATGCAGCTGAATCCAGACACCTGTAGCACTTTACCTGTTCAAAAGGAACCACTTTGTCTAAGACATTATCAGTTAACACGACGATGGGATCACGTTTCTGCCAGAAACAAAAACTCCAGCTAGATGATGGTGACTCCAACCTCCTTATCTGTGTGAGGAGCGGAGAGCAGTCCTACCCACAGTGTATCACCCACCACCACCCAGAACTGCTGACAATACGACACTGGCCCAGTGTGACCAACAAGAGGAGCAGTCATGTTCTACCAGTATGGTCGAACTTCAGCCGGGAACATCTGCCTCTACGAGTGGCTAATAAGGAGACAAAGCATTTACATATTGCTCCAGGTCCTCACTGGCCACGTCCTCAACAACCTATCACGTAAGAAAGGAAAATTCATGATCATCATTTCTAAAGATCTGTGAGATAAGAAGATTTGTGAAGCATGTGGTATAAATCAATAGATAATCATCTGTACTAACGAGGAGCTGGTCAATGTCACGGACCAAGTCATACGCCGCTACAATATACCGACACGTCATATTCAGTGGCAGAAATATTCTTCACTGTACAACAACAGCACATAAAGTACACATGTAAAAGAAGTACTGTACACTACAGTGCGATGACCTCACTCGCATTATCTCAAGAGCACGACGATACTATCCGTCAGCACCGTCCCTAACTACCGTCGTGCATAAGGCTCGTACCGTCGTGCTCACGGCTCGTGCCGTCGTTTTCATGGCTCGTACCGTCGTGCTCAAGGCTCGTGCCGTCGTGTTCATGGGTCGAGCCGTCATGTTCATGGCTTGTACCGTCGTGCTCACGGCTCGTACCGTCGTGCTCATAGCTCGTACCGTCGTGCATAAGGCTCGTACCGTCGTGCTCACGGCTCGTGCCGTCGTTTTCATGGCTCGTACCGTCGTGCTCAAGGCTCGTGCCGTCGTGTTCATGGGTCGAGCCGTCATGTTCATGGCTTGTACCGTCGTGCTCACGGCTCGTACCGTCGTGCTCATAGCTCGTACCGTCGTGCATAAGGCTCGTACCGTCGTGCTCACGGCTCGTGCCGTCGTTTTCATGGCTCGTACCGTCGTGCTCAAGGCTCGTGCCGTCGTGTTCATGGGTCGTGCCGTCATGTTCACGGCTTGTACCGTCGTGCTCACGGCTCGTACCGTCGTGCTCATGGCTCGTACCGTCGTGCTCATGGATCGTACCGTCGTGCTCAAGGCTCGTAACGTCGTGCTAAAGGCTCGTACCGTCGTGTTCATGGATCGCACCGTTGTGTTCAACAGGTAAAGGGTCTACACACCAAGTTCCACCCTCAACCTAAACCAATAAACATGAGAACACTAATTTCCACATATTTTCAATGTCCTTATAATGCATGACCCACAACATGAACACACTGTGGGTACTTGACTATGTACGTGTCACCCATGGCGCCACTACCAGCCAGCTGCTCGTGAAGCCTGTTCTACTTCTCATACCCAGGAAGTACTGAGCCACCTCACCCTCCGTTGCCCAACCCCACCACTTACCACACTTATAAACAAGCTGATCACCAACGCACTGACTAAACTTGTGACTGGAACATAATAATAAAACCTCATCTTTCATGCTGCACAGAGCACTGGTTTCTCCACCGCAGCAACTAGGGCGTCTCCTGACCCAGGAAGCTACTCAATATATGAACTTTTTTGACGCATCTTAAATCACAATAACACCATTGTAAGACGCCTCTATACCATTTAGTGATGTGGGCAGCGAGGGAGGGTATCCCTTGTCAGAGCCTAGTGCTTGCTTGTAGTTACCGTAACGAGGAACATAATCAGACATGTATTTCTCACTGATGTCAAATAAGGAGCACGTCTGAAACACCGCCATCCACCCAGGTCCTGTACTGGAGGAGCAGGCACCCTGCTGAGACAGGGACAGGGGTAAGAAGCGTAGCATGTGAGCTCATGTCTCCGGCTGTGTTTACGATCCAACGGTTCATACCACGGAGGGACACCTCGGAGGAGAGTAACCTTCTCCCGACACATCAAGCCACACATACCACGCTACTCTCAACTCCGGTGCAAGTGTTGTCATGCACCTCCCCTCAGCCCCACGTCGCTGCAATGATGTCAAGCTAAAGGTTTACACAAAGGTCATACTGTCATGTACCATGAGAACCAATTAAACCAATTGTCTGATGACAAAAGGTCCAATTCCCATATTTCCCGGTCTCATTCCTGTGTAAGGGCTAATGTTATGATGAGGGACTTGCGTCACAGAGACACTAAATTCATTACGCTGGAGTCTATATAATTATGAACTCATGGAACCTCATCAGTCACAAGTTTAACACACTATAATTGACGAGTATTCCATGTGTGTCCGTGTCCATGATCCCCACGCACACACACGGACGAACATCATCCACAGTCACATATGAAATCCGTTTCGAGAAGCACACACACACACACACACACACACACACACACACACACACACACACACACACACACACACACACTCCGGATTCAAGTATTATACCATCTTTTCGGTAACCACTTCTTAACACCACCTCCAAGTTGCCTAAAGATGTTATCATGGTACAGAGTAAATGGGACCCTCGTCTTTAATGTGTATCCAAGAGTGATGATGTCTGTGCGAACACCGCACACCATCTGGTCATCACGTCTGTTTCTACCTGGATAATTAAGATTCTGAAGGACGTATTATTGTCACACCGAGATGGCATACTGAACAACAACATGACCTTTCAGTTAAATGCGTCGAGAATGATGCCTCTCACCCCAACAAACGTGTAACTAACACTTTCAGTACTGCTTTCTGTTGCCTCAATCATCTTGTACAGGATGTAATTTAAGCAGGATTAAGAACCGCACCAGCCTTCCTCATTTTTCATGATTCCACTACGTCTCTACCTGGGTAGGACCAGCTCACACTCGTCAATCTGCTGTTAGATTCACAAATATTTACCCTCGTCCCTTTGTCCATGTGTAGTGACTGGGTAGAGATTAAATATCAAGACCTCAGTAACATTAGAAAAATAAAGGCAGGTTCGTCACATTAACTCCAGCAATCTAACATGTGAAGCAATCAGTTGGTGTGACACTGGCATCATGTGTTATCAAACTAACTGCACATACCCGGTCTTTTACACACTGGATCGCCCTTCAAGGTCTTTTGTGGATCGCCTTCAAGGTCTCTGTCTAGTAATATTCACTTGTTTCTTGAAAGCACGCGGGAGCTGTGCTCTTTCTCCATGATCACTTGAGAGAACATTTTGAAAGCGACTTTGAATACGATCCCTCGAGCAGGAGGTCAAGACCAATAAGTCTGATGGCGAGACGTTCTGACCTGACCCAGGGGTGCCATCACACCCGGCAGGTCCTGACGGTCATGCACAGGTGGCAGGCCACAATAAAGGTCATCCAAGCGACTGGAGTACGCCTCTCACAGCACAGTGTTCCTCCACACCACCAGTACACCTGTACCAGCACCCTGGTGTTCTGTGTAGGCAACGTGGGCACCACCGTCCCAGGCTGACGGGCCTCCGTGTGGGTACTGGTGACGGAGGGGAGGAGGGAGGGAGGTGTGGTGTACCCTTGTCATCACCACCTGTGACACCATGCTACCACCACCTGCCCCTGTCACCAAGTTAACCCCTCCTGACATGTCAACATGCTATCACCAACCTGGCCAGACACCACTCCGCCACCAGCTGGCCACAAACCATTTCAACACCAGCTGGCCAGGCACCACTCCACCACCAGCTGGCCACAAACCACTCCACCACCAACTCGCCAGACACCATTCCACCGCCAGCTGGCCAGACATCACACCGCCACCAGCTGGCCAGACATCACACCACCACCAGCTGGCCAGACACCATTCCACCACCAGCTGGCCAGACACCACTCCACCACCAGCTAGCCAGACATCACTCAAACATCAGCTGGCCAGACAACAATACACTACCATTCCATCAACAGTTAATCATCCTCACAATTAATAATCAACATATAAACCCAAACACCTAATGAGAAAAAATATATAGTGATTATAAAAAATACATTCTACTAATTAGTCATCCCCCAATAAACCCTAGTCATTAGTGACAGACAAACACCCCCCCCCCCCTTAATGATCAATAATCGATAAACAAGTGTCCCAAGATTTCAATTATGGACTAACACAACCTGGCAATTAAAAACATACTGCTTAGCGACTGTATACACATACACAAACGACAAAAACACACCCTAGTCACATGTTAATGATGGACAAACACACGCAGGCAATTAACTCGCCGACACACACACACTCACACACACACACACACACACACACACACACATACACACACACATACACACACACACAAATAAATCGTTTCAAACTATTGAGACAAGACTTTCCAAACTCAGGTCAGGAACAGTCACTCACTCACGAGGCAAGACTGTGCGATACCCCTGGCTATGATGACGTCATTCTCCACCTGGCCCCCTACGAGTCAGGTCAAAGGTCAAGTCGTCATACCACATGCACTAAGGTACACGGAACAGACGACCACCATTTACTGGGGTTCGAATCCTCCTCGAAGCCCGTAAGACAATCATCATCGGGCCACATGAAGCCCGATCCCCCCTCGCCCCGAACCCAGCCCGTACAACACCACAGTTCAGACCTGATGACACACTCCCCGACCCCCACCCACCCGTCACTACACCACACCTCCGGCACCTTCCACGCTGACGAGCGTACCTAAAAATAAATGAGTGGTCTACTTGGTTTCCTGAGAGTATAAGCTCAGCAGATTATAACTCTGATACAAGTGCTTCAGTACCTACCACACACACACACACACACACACACACACACACCACTCGGGTGTCGAGCACCCGGACCAAGACACTTCCGGAGTCTGCTGAAGGCGCATAATAAGAGCGCTGGTCGCGCCACATCAAAATAATCTCACGCTCTCTCGGTTATAAAAAGCTCGTCCGGTCGAGTTAGCACACAGGCCCCGGCCACTCACGTTTTCTGAGCCACAGCAAACGCTGCCAAACGTTTGGCATGACTGCTGAGAGGGAGAGAGGGAAGCAAAGTTCCATTTATCATGACGTATTTTCCCGTCACACCGCACGACACCGTCCAAATGGGGAGCAACGACGAGGGTGGCTCAGAGGAAAGGCCCAGAATCCATAAACCAGGACACTTCCAAAGTTCTGCGTGAATATAAATAATGAACTCACGTGGCATTTATATAATTGACCCGGCTGATGGAGCAGGTCAGCCGTGCCCCAGTAGGCTGCACTAAACATATCCCCCCAGCCTAACCCTACCGCTGACGGCCTTCTCATACTATCCGTGTCAAGAGCAGAAGGCCCTCTCCACCATCATCCTCTGACTCAAGTTGGCTGCCCCATTCTTCCCTCGGCCAGCAGGAGGACGCCCCTACCGACGTCTCAGCGTCAATGTGTTACCCTCTGACAGGTGCGTGTGGCTGTACCCAAGCCACCATGCCTGGGGGAGGAGAAGGATCACGTCCACTTCCCGCCTCCAGCCTTCGTCCCACCAGCCAGGGGAAGCAAGCCCACGACGGCAAGTATGATCATTGGTGCACCCTAAAGCCTCAGTTTTAAAGATGCAATTAACAATTAGAACATCTTCCACTACAATTTCACTCTGCCTAGTCCATGGAACTGCAATGGAAGTATCTTAATACAATAGTTATATTACGAGTGACAGAAATTAATTAAATACAGTACTACAAAAATGTGGGCCCCCTACAGCGTGGGAGACAAGGTAACGGTTAGCCAGTGTTCCCTCCCCTGTGGCCACCACTGCAGCAGTCAACCGTGTCTGTGGATGACTGACAATTGAAGGGGTGACGTTACACAGTTCACCTCCCCAGTCTGTGATGTGGGCACACACCAGCCATGATCCATCCATACTAACCCTCGCAGGACGGACCACCAGCCGCTGCTGCCCCTTTCTGTCACCCCCCATCCCCAAACCCCACACCCGGCAGGCGGGGATGCCCACACCATCCTGCCCACTGCCCCTCATCCCCGGCAGGTGGGATGCCCACACCATCCATCTCACTGTCTCCCACCCCAGCTGGTGGAGATGCCCATCCATCCAGATCTAACTCTCGGGCCCCTCCACCAGACTAGGTCAACTGCAGGCACAGTCCGCGCTGACCGAACACCATTTGCCCGCGAGGAAGACCAACCTCTTGAGAGATTATAAGACCAGGTTGCTATAGCATTGTGTACTATGATCATCCCAGGCTAAAGAAACATTAATATGGAAGGCATCGGACCCATACCAGATAATGTGATGCTGTAACTAACAGAATACGCCTAAGGCTGTACAGGTACATGGGTCACATTCCAAATGGCGACTCAGTTCTGCACCTGATGAACATACACTAGCACACTATATAAGCAAATGTATATATACACCACACGTCGGATTCGAACCCTGGGCAGGTCGTCCGGCTATCTCTGCTACACCGAGGTCAAAACACACACACACACTAGACTTCTAGTGTTTTTACGTGTGTTCTCACCTCATCTCGTTGGGTGTAGCATAGACTTTAATCTTACGCGGCTCCGATAGTGCGACAAATATGTGGACAGACGACAACTGTACATACACCATAGGTCGGCTACGAACCCTGAGCAGGGCGTCCAGCTATCTCTGCGGCACGGAGGTTTAAAGACAGCTTCGTGAATATTTCATTGATAGTAATATCCTTGAAGACTCTCTGACACAATCTCCAAAATGCCATATGCCCAAAGTAAACACCTGTGTAATCCTGCCCAGTGTAAGAACATTCTGTAACGACAATGTCCAGTGTGTAATGTACTATGACCCTTCCTTCTTGTGTTACTGTGAATGTTAAAAGCCTGCCCAGTGTGTAATGTACTATGACCCTTCCTTCTTGTGTTACCGTGAATGTTAAAAGCCTGCCCAGTGTGTAATGTACTATGACCCTTCCTTCTTGTGTTACTGTGAATGTTAAAAGCCTGCCCAGAGCCAGTAAATTCTCTAATCATATGCCTAACATGAAATGTACCTCTGACCTTTCCTAGAGCTACCAATGTTAACGAGTGAACCACTGTACGCTAAAAATGTACACCTCAGTGTACATGTAATTCGTCTGTGTATATTCTGTAATTCGAATATCAACGAGATGTTCTGTGTAGGCATAGCATATTCCAAACTTCCCATGTATGACACAGATATTGTTATCTGTGTAGCTGTCAGCACCACTTACTATCCTGTAACTATGTCTCATGTATTGATGTATCCTAGACCTCCCTCCCTCTGCCGGGAGAGGGACCCCGCTAAGTACCCCCCCCCCCCCCCCCCCCCGTCACCTTCCTATGCCCATGTACAGTACGCAACGTACGCTCTATACTGGCCTCCAACTACCCCTGGATGTGTGCCATTCACCCAAAACCTTCACTGAAATGCTTTGTCTACGAATATCTAGACAACACACATTCTATAGCCAAACAAATTTCCTACCCCAGCTGGTGGGGATGGCCACACCATCCAGCTCAAACCCTCCCACCCCAGCTGGTAGAGATGCCCTCACATTCCAGCTCAAACTTTCCCACTCCAGCTGGGAGAGATGCCCTTACCATCTAGCTCAAAAACCTTCCCTCCCCAGCTAGTAGAGACGCCCTCACATTCCAGCTCAAACCTTCCCTCCCCAGCTGGGGGAGAGAGCCAAACCTCCACCAGCCCTGGCCCACAGGAACGTCCCGCCCACACCTCATATTAAGGAGACAACGCTCTACAGGCACAGCTCCACTGCCTCCCTCCCCCCAAGCTACCGGCGTGAAGTCTGTATCAATCTTAAAATAGTCGAGTCTGTATGCGGGAGGAGGGGATGGGAGGGGAGTGCCAGGCACCGTCACCACCACCGTGCGGCCCCCCAGCCCTGGGCCACGTGCCGCTCACACATGCCCGGACGGACCGCGGCACTCATGACCCCAGCCTACGCCGGTCCAGGCGCCGAGTCCGCCCGGGTGACACACATACGACACACCCGGTGAAGTACCGGGGGCGCACCTGCTCGTCGAGGTGTTCCACTCTTCCGCATGATGAGACACACTGGAGGCGGTGACAAAAACCTGCGCATGACAGAGCGAGTTGGGGGATGACGGTGCATGGCACGTGTGGAGGCCAAGGTGTCTATGTCCAGGGGAATGTCAATGTAAAGCTCCACATACCGGCACACCACGAGGCATACACACACACACACACACACACACACACACACACACACACACAGGCACGACCATGAACATGTAAACTTCACCACACCAACCCAAACAAAACGTTCCTCTCACCAACACCGGCTGGAAGTGAGCGAGGCAGTAAGCTGGCCAACACAGCCACCTGTCCTGCCACACAACACGGTATCAACACCCTATACACCACGGCTGAAGCCCATCCCAATAATCAGTAGTGAGGGAGGGAGTCAGTGTTCAGGTACACCAGTAGTGAGGGAGGGAGTCAGTGTTCAGGTACACCGGCAGTGAGGGAGGGAGTCAGTGTTCAGGTACACCAGTAGTGAGGGAGGGAGTCAGTGTTCAGGTACACCAGCAGAGGGAGGGAGTCAGTGTTCAGGTACACCAGTAGTGAGGGAGGGAGTAAGTGTTCAGGTACACCAGTAGTGAGGGAGGGAGTCAGTGTTCAGGTACACCAGTAGTGAGGGAGGGAGTCAGTGTTCAGGTACACGAGTAGTGAGGGAGGGAGTCAGTGTTCAGGTACACCAGTAGTGAGGGAGGGAGTCAGTGTTCAGGTACACCGGTAGTGAGGGAGGGAGTCAGTGTTCAGGTACACCAGTAGTGAGGGAGGGAGTCAGTGTTCAGGTACACCAGTAGTGAGGGAGTCAGTGTTCAGGTACACCAGTAGTGAGGGAGGGAGTCAGTGTTCAGGTACACCAGCAGAGGGAGGGAGTCAGTGTTCAGGTACACCAGTAGTGAGGGAGGGAGTAAGTGTTCAGGTACACCAGCAGAGGGAGGGAGTCAGTGTTCAGGTACACCAGTAGTGAGGGAGGGAGTCAGTGTTCAGGTACACCAGTAGCGAGGGAGGGAGTCAGTGTTCAGGTACACCAGTAGTGAGGGAGGGAGTCAGTGTTCAGGTACACCAGTAGTGAGGGAGGGAGTCAGTGTTCAGGTACACCAGCAGAGGGAGGGAGTCAGTGTTCAGGTACACCAGTAGTGAGGGAGGAAGTCAGTGTTCAGGTACACCAGTAGTGAGGGAGGAAGTCAGTGTTCAGGTACACCAGTAGTGAGGGAGGAAGTCAGTGTTCAGGTACACCAGTAGTGAGGGAGGGAGTCAGTGTTCAGGTACACCGGTAGTGAGGGAGGGAGTCAGTGTTCAGGTACACCAGTAGTGAGGGAGGGAGTCAGTGTTCAGGTACACCAGTAGTGAGGGAGGGAGTCAGTGTTCAGGCACACCAGTAGTGAGGGAGGGAGTCAGTGTTCAGGTACACCAGTAGTGAGGGAGGGAGTCAGTGTTCAGGTACACCAGCAGAGGGAGGGAGTCAGTGTTCAGGTACACCAGTAGTGAGGGAGGGAGTAAGTGTTCAGGTACACCAGTAGTGAGGGAGGGAGTCAGTGTTCAGGTACACCAGTAGTGAGGGAGGGAGTCAGTGTTCAGGTACACGAGTAGTGAGGGAGGGAGTCAGTGTTCAGGTACACCAGTAGTGAGGGAGGGAGTCAGTGTTCAGGTACACCGGTAGTGAGGGAGGGTGTCAGTGTTCAGGTACACCAGTAGTGAGGGAGGGAGTCAGTGTTCAGGTACACCAGTAGTGAGGGAGGGAGTCAGTGTTCAGGTACACCAGTAGTGAGGGAGTCAAGTGTTCACGTACACCAGTAATGAGGGCGTCAGTGTTCAAGTGCTCTATCTTTATATAGACTTATCAGTTGAACAAAAAATTAATTTAGAATTTAGAAATACTAACTGTTAAGTTATGAGCATGTGACCATGAATTTGCTTCACACAAGTGTTACGTATATATCTGTCGGGACTGTTCGAAATTCTCTGGCCTACACACTCTACCCAGGCAACATGGTACGGCACCAAAGCCCGGCAGTACGTACCACGGTGGACCCGTGTACCACACACCTCTACCAACAACTCAGATCAGCCAGAACCAGTAGTGAGAGCAGCTGTGCCTGGCCAAGATCATGTGTGTGGACGATATGGGACGTATGGTGGCCTGGGTGAGAGGGAGGGATGGAGGCCAGGACTCCTGTAGAGGTGGTGGGAGGGCCTGGCTTGGACCAGCATCGCCCTCGTCAGCCAAGCCGGGCTGATGCTGCAGGCCCCGGCTGCATGTGATCATGGCCGCCCCGCTAAATACGTCCACACATCAGCTGTGCACCACTAAGGCCGTTTTCATTGGTTCGCCCCACTGCCTCCGTCACTGCCAGTGGCATTCCTCGCCGGCTTCTCCACAGCCTTGGACACTTTCTCCCGTCATGCTGCACAGGACGGAACCAACAAGGTCGTCCCGTGTTTCGTATAGAGATGATTCCAGAAATATCAAAACCCATAACCTGAGTCATCCCGCAATACACAACCCCATCTGGCTTACACTGTGACCCACTGAAACTTAAACAACTCTAATTTTTAGGACAAGCGGAGTCAACTTTACCTTTTCATGGTCAGTCAAGGTCCACACGGAGGGCTGCTAACACCCATACCACTCTCAGCACTTATTATCACCCAGACGGGTCTTGCGAACCTTCCACTGTACGTAACCACCGTCTCACTCCACCGAAGCCACTAAAGCAACTACGTCACACGAGTTGGGAGTAGCGCCAGGCCAGCAGCGTCGTGGTCGCTCCGCCATGTTCACAGTTGCTATGGTTACGCCGTCCCCGCAACACAGCGAGAATCCTCGCCTCAGCATCTCGTGATGACCCGAATGTTTATCTCCCAACATTTCCCCGATTTATTCAACTCTTATTCATTCCTACGTTACCACCTTCAACGTGGACACAGATCAGGTGATCAAAATGCTAATGACCGTCAAAATAAGACCGTCAAGCGTATACAGAGATACGAGTGAAGGCCGCTAATGAGTGGCCGCATTCCTATGCGTCTACGCCAAAGGATGCTTCATTTGTGGCGTATCAGTTCTACCACAGCCCAATTGCGGACTCGACCGTCCTCGCTACCGCCTCCACCTTTACAAAGGAAGCAACGTGAACCATTACCATATATACAGGGCAACACCACGCTCTAGGTTCGCTAAACAGTCAACTTGTGGTAGTTAAGTTCAATGAACTTTTGGGACTTTCACTTTCCAAATGTTTTTCCCGAGGTTTACCTTGTTTGACCACAACAGTTCCAGGAGACAGGCCGGCACCTGGACACAGCCGCCCCCGGCTACCTCACCTGCCTCAACAACTTACTGATACCTGAACACTGCACAACCTGAAGTTATAACAACACGTGGGTTGTGTTTTCTGGTCCATCACCCATGTAGCGTAACCAAGAAAACGCAACCCACGAGAACATTCATAATAACACGTCACATTTTCTTCCGGTGAGAGGCTCAATTTCCTTACCATGAACAAGTATAAAAATTTGGGCCAATCTATCTTGGGGGAGGAGGATGCTGGTCCCGCCCGCCCGCCCGCTCGCCTACCACACCACACATGAGCCACCCACACTCCCTCCCTCACCACAACTGAAGTTTACCAGCACGATGATGATACAGCCTCAGAGAACCACCGGTTTGACCTCTTACATGCGCTGAGATGGCCTCTGACCAAACCCGTGAGAGCAGAGTCGAAGGCTAGGAAATCGTGCTCAAGGATCGTACCGTCGTGCTCGAAGACCGTACCGTCGTGCTCGAAGACCGTGCCGTCGTGCTCGAAGACCGTGCCGTCGTGCTCGAACACCGTACCGTCGTGCTCGAACACCGTACCGTCGTGCTCGATGATCGTACTGTTGTGCTCAAGGGTCGTACCGTTGTGCTCGAGGGTCGTACCTTCGTGCTCGAGGATCGTATCATCGTCGGCAAGGATTATACCGTCGTGCTCAAAGATCGTACCGTCGTGCTCAAGGATTGTACCATTGTGCTAAAGTACCGTACCGTCGTGCTCAAGAATCGTACCGACATGCTCATGGATCATACAGCCATGCTCAAGGATCGCACCGTGCTCAAGAATTGTACCGTCGTGCTCAAGGATCGTACCGTCGTGCTCAAGGATCATACCGTGATGCTCATGGATCGTACCGTCGT
Organism: Panulirus ornatus; assembly: GCF_036320965.1. NCBI lineage: Eukaryota > Metazoa > Arthropoda > Malacostraca > Decapoda > Palinuridae > Panulirus > Panulirus ornatus. The sequence goes on along the minus strand of NC_092226.1, from coordinate 28,772,298 downwards.
GCTCAAGGATCACATCGTCGTGCTCAAGGATCATACCGTCGTGCTCAAGGATCATACCAACATGCTCATGGATCGTACCGTCGTGCTCAAGGATCGTACCGTCGTGCTCAAGGATCATACAGTCGTGCTCAAGGATCATACCGTCGTGCTCAAGGATCATACCGACATGCTCATGGATCGTACCGTCGTGCTCAAGGATCGTACCGTCGTGTTCAAGGATCATACCGTCGTGCTCAAGGATCATACCGTCGTGCTCAAGGATCATACCGTCGTGCTCAAGGATCATACCGTCGTGCTCAAGGATCACATCGTCGTGCTCAAGGATCATACCGTCGTGCTCAAGGATCATACCGTCGTGCTCAAGGATCACATCGTCGTGCTCAAGGATCATACCGTCGTGCTCAAGGATCATACCGTCGTGCTCAAGGATCACATCGTCGTGCTCAAGGATCATACCGTCGTGCTCAAGGATCATACCGTCGTGCTCAAGGATCATACCGTCGTGCTCAGGGATCGTACCGTGCTCAAGGATCATACCGTCGTGCTCAAGGATCGTACCGTAGTGCTCAAGGATCATACCGTCGTGCTCAGGGATCGTACCGTGCTCAAGGATCGTACCGTCGTGCTCAAGGATCGTACCGTCGTGCTCAAGGACCGTACCGTAGTGCTCAAGGATCATACCGTCGTGCTCAAGGACCGTACCGTTGTGCTCAAGGATCATACCGTCGTGCTGAACGGATTAGGCGTATGTGGATAAAAAGGCCAAGGACTAAATCAGTATAATTTCCCCTTAAGTTAGAATCCCCCTCCCGCCCTCCCCCACCAACAGGAGCAAGAGTTAGGTTCTGCTGAGGGGAAACAGCTGCACTACACCGTGTAAAGATACGTGCTACAGTCATACACGACACATAGTATAATGCCCACTTTCTCTTTTTGTGTATTTCGACACATAGGAATACCTGTGGCAGATGTGCCCGCCCACCTGGTAAAGGGAGGCAGCAATACAGGGTGTTGGCTGCTACTGTTGAAGGTCAAAAGTGTAACAGTACGTACTCACCCCAGCCTGCAGTACTGTAGGGGTAGACAGGTGCTAGGCCAGTGATAACCCAACACAGACATCCATTGCCTCACTGCAGGGGTAACACTGCTTCCCTTCCTGGCCACCTCTGGTGTTACCAGGACGCACACAGCAGCTGTAGCAACAGCAGTGGCCTGCTGCACACACCAACTTTTCTCGGCAGTCCACCTACCACCCCCACAACATAACACAGATGTTCATAAAACACAACATCCCACGTCAAAGCTCCACAACACGTACGCTTTACTTTCTATAGGTTGGGACGACACTATGGGCTTGTCTCCTGGAGCCCACTCACACCAGCCTACTGCTCACTCAACTCTGGAGGTTCAATTCATATTTGCTTTTCTCGGTTCCGACAGCAGCCTTGCGAGAGATGCAACAAGGTTACACAGAGGTGTACGGTACGTGAGGAGGTGAGGCTAGTGGGAGATGCAGGGGAGGCAGGGTGCTGCAGGTGGACCAGGCAGCAGTACACACACGACTGACCTATCCCGCCGCCCTCTCACGTCATTTAGACGGACGCGGAGGCTGTCACCATGGCAACCAACAGATACTCCACAAACACAACATTTCAAATGTTACCAGCGTTTCCTCTCACACCCGTCCCGCCTTACCAACAACTACAATTGGCCTGAAGTGTGCTACACGTATAATGTTACTTCTATAATGTTGTATAACACCATAACATTTTGACGCAAACTTCGTGAGAGGAGAGGAGAGAGCGCTGGTGCCTGCTGAGTGCCTTCCCTCGCCTCCCCCGCTCACACCAACGGACGCTGGTAATGTGATGAGGAATGATTCGTGAGGATATGAGTCAGGGGGGAGCGAGTGGGTGTCAGCAGTGTGAGGGGTACTGTGCACCAGCCACTTTATACCAGGCTAACAAGGTAAGTCCAGCGGCCGGTCGATGTCTGGCATCCGGGAGAAACCTGCCCCCAGCAGCAGGTGCCACCTCCACCCACCCTCCCTCCCTCCCTCACTCACTCACTACTCCTACCTCCCTCATCCTTACCCTCACCAACCACACCCACACTTCGCCCCGCCCTCACACCCACACGCCACCCCCATCCTCACACCCAACACCCATCCCACCCTCTCATACACACTTCGCCCAACCCACCTTCACAACCACATCGTGTCTCATTCCATATCACGCCCTACCCTCCCATCCACACGCTGTCCCATTGTCACATCCACACCCAATCCACCCTTACATCCACATCCGACTCATCACACCCACATCTCACCCCACCCTCTCACCCGTACCCCGCTCTAAAACCTAACACCCTAACACCACCCTCACATCCAACACACTTTCAAACCCACACCCTGCCTCATATCCTCATACCCACACCGCTCCACACAAACATCCACATTCTACCCCATCCTTACTCACACTTAATCAGCTTACTCTCACACCCATATCCTCCCTACCCTCTCACCCTTACACCCCCTCCCAACCATCGCACCAACACATGACCCACCCTCACACCAAAAATCCACCCCATCCTAACACCCGTACCCCGCCTCTCTCACGCCCATATCCTGCTAACCCCACACCCACACCAACACCATACCCACACCCAACACATCTTCACACCCACAACTCGCACCACATTCCGCCCTACCCTCACAGCCCCTCCCATATTCACACCCACACTCCGCCCAACCCACAGCCACACCCGACCCACCCTCACACATACGCACCACCCTCTCATCTCGCCTCGGCCCACCCACACTTCCACCCGCGCCACGACCCAGCCTCACGCCCATATCTCTACCTAAAATCCTAAACCCTTCACACCCTCCCTCATCCTCCCCACCCACACACACCTCGCACCAGCCTAACCACTCAACATATTGATCACTAACATCACCACAATCATCCCAAGTAAACCACACGTGTGTGTGTGTGTGTGTGTGTGTGTGTGTTTTTTATACATATTCGCCATTTCCCGCGTTAGCGAAGTAGCGTTTAGAACAGAAGACTGAGCCTTTGAGAGAAAATCCTCACTTGGCCCTTCCTCTGTTCCTTCTGTTGGAAAAGTAATACTGGACGTCAAGATACGTAGGAAGTATTCTTTTGTCCTTACCTATGGGATAATATATATATATATATATATATATATATATATATATATATATATATATATATATATATATATATATGACTGCGAGGCGTGGGCTATAGATAGGGTTGTGGGGAGGAGGGTGGATGTGTTGGAAAGGAAATGTTTGAGGACAATATGTGGTGTGAGATGGTTCGATCGAGTAAGTAATGAAAGGGTACGAGAGATGTGTGGAAATAAAAAGTGTAGTTGAAAGAGCAGAAGTGGATGTTGAAATAGTTTGAACATATGGAGAGAATAAGTGAAGAAAGGTCGACAAAAAGGATATATGTGTCAGAAGTGGAGGGAAAAAGAAACGGGAGGCCAAACTAGAGGTGGAAGGAAGGAGTAAAAAAGATTTTAAGCGATCGAGGCCTGAACATGCAAAAGGGTGAAAGGCGAGCACGAAATAGAGTGAACTGGAACGATGTGGTATACTAGGGTCGACGTGCAGTCAATATACTGAACCAAGGGCATGTGAAGCGTCTGGAGTAAACCATGGAAAGTCTGTGGGGCCTGGATATGGACAAGCAGCTGTGGTTTTGGTGCATTACACATGACAGCTAGAGAATAGATGTCAGCGGATGTGACCCTTCTTCGATGCAGTTTCTTGTAGGGCGGGGAGGCGCCGGCAATAGATTAAGGGGAGCAAGTATGAATATGTATATGTATATATATATATGTATATCTACGAGTATGTGCAGATATGTGTATGTGAGTGGCTAGGTCTTCGTCTGTTTCCTGTCGCTACCTCGCTAACGCAGGAAACGGCGATCAAGTATAATAAAACACACACACACACACACACACACACACACACACACATATATATATATATATATATATATATATATATATATATATATATATATATATATATATATATATATATATATATAATGTTTGTATACGTGCATATACATGTTCATGAGAATGGATGGGTTTCTTCGTCCGTTTCCTGCCGCTACCTCGCTAACGGAGAAACGGTGATGAAGTATAAGAGTAAATAATTAGGTTTGTGTGTGTGTGTGTGTGTGTGTGTGTGTGTGTGTGACTACCTATCTGAGCACACAGGGAATGTGTGTGAACAATGGTAGGGTCCCACATTACTATGGCAAAATCTTGCATATTCCATCGTGTCTCACAGTCATTCATTACCTGTTCAACTTGTTCCAGCTGCCACTTATCTCCTGCTGTGAGCAAAGTGTTCCCCCCACCTCCCTCCTGTCCCCTGTAATGTCCAACAGGATGTCACCGAACTGGTACACACAAGTTAACACGACCATCTTGATGCTTCTCTCTCTCTCTCACCGTCGTCCACCAGGGGCACCCACTGACGACGTTACTCCTCTCTCATTCGACTCGCTTCTGGCACCGTCCTCGTTACGTGTCGTTGGACCTCCTCCAGCAGGTCTGTGTTGCTTCAGGTATGGACGCCAACCTAGGCAAGCATCGTCAAGCTGGGCTCACGCGCACCGTCCTGTGTGTGTGTGTGTGTGTGTGTGTGTGTGTGTGTGTGTGTGTGTGTGTGTGTGTGTGTGTGTGTAATTACTGATTCATACTATGATGAAAGGAATTTTACACTTGTGAACCCGTTTCCTGTGTGAGGTATAAGAACTCTGGATATCGTCTCTACATACTTGGAACACCTGAACTCAAGAACATGTAATCATCATCTGTTCCTCCTCCCACACTCACACAGTCTTCCTTCGCCTGGTCTCCCTCTCTCTTAACAAACAAACAGGGGTTTCTGGATGATATATGGCAGAGTAATTCAAGATCATCCTCACACTGTACTCCATCCACCTCTCTCCAACCATCACCTGGACCGCATCACTTCAGGAGGAGAGCACGGCACCATTCCCTCCTGGCACACCCACTCCCTCGTCCCCAAGTTGCGGTTTCGCAACCCAAACGCATCGAGCCCATCCGAGATCATACACACCGCTACAAGGAGAATTCAATTCCAACACTTGTGAACATTTTAAACAACTCATATATTTGTATGAAGGCTACTTGGCAGCCCCTTTCTCCGTTATAGCCCCACTGTTTTTATTATCAGTATTTTCTCTAAACATTTCAGCGTCTAGATGCATTTCAGTCAAAGAACTCCCAATCATCAATATAATTATAAACAATGCTTATGTATCATCAATTACTATCCCCAAGAACCCTTTCAGAGGGGTCCCTTGTGTTGTCCTACAACACGTTTTCCAATACGAGTACCAGATGGACGGATGGAGAGAGAAATACTTTGGGCAATCCAGGCCTGAGCCTGCATGATGTCGGAACGTAAAGAAAGGAAAAAAAAAAAAAAAATGGAGCGATGTGATAAACAGGGGGTGACGCGCTGGCGATGAGCGGAACCAAGGTGCATGAAACAGTCAGGGATATCGTTTACACGTCTGTGAGCACTGACTCTGGTAAGGTGGGACTGGTTTTGGTGCATTATATGCGACAGTATCAGTATGGGGGCACATGAGACCTCTTAAGACATATCGTGGAATCTTCGGATGTCTTCACCCCTAACAACCAGGGGCCGGGCCCAGGCTGCTGGAATGGGTCGTTGGTCGACCAAGCTGTTGGAAGTCGCAGCCAGCAGACCCACATAACCCTCACAGCCTGGCTGGTCTGGAACACATTGTAGGCAACTCGTCCACTGCACTCTTGAACTTTTATAGCGTACATCCCATGCTGCTTCTGATGGTAGATCGTAAGGTGTTGAAGAGTGTTGGGCCCCGCATGTTTCTGGTGTTCTCTCTTTGGTGCATATGGCATCGTTGGACTTCACGGTATTTCACAAAGTCTTCCAAGCCTGTCGTGAAGGTAGGATGCTGAATGGGAGTCGGAGGAAGGAGAGATTTTCCAAGCCTGATATGCCTGATCCCTTGCCTGAATGGCCCTAGAATAGGAACGGTTGAACGACGGATTGGAAGAAGACGTCGTCTCGAAGAAAGAGGGGACAAATGCTTCCCTTCCCGCAATAACCTCTTGCTATGCGTTTGGCGGAGACAGAGGCATCGCCACATACAAGACACTCATTTACCCACAGAAAATCAAAAAAGAATTTTCGTAAGTTATTCCAGTCAATTTTGAAGTTGTCGCAAAAATAGATACATTTATGAAAGGGTGAAAGTGTGGTTAGAGACCGGGGCCAGACTGTGTAGCTACAGCACGAAGGACCAAAGGTAAAAACAGATCCGGAATATGGGTGTGGGGCGGGTGATGATTTGCTCTAGATCATGGAGAATGTGAAGGCTTCATTACCCCCACCAGCCGCAATGGAGATACTCCACCAATCCCAATGGTGAACATCGAAATCCCCTGAGTAGAGCATCTCTGTCTGTGGGTGCGAGGATGCTACATGGCCGGAGTTCAGACAGTCGAAGAAGGATACAAAATTTGTAGAATTAGGAGAGCAGAAGATGAAACAAAGGAAAAGAGTGTTAGTTGGGAGTAAGACCTTGAGCCACATAACATCAAAGTTTGGGGACTCATGGTTCTACGTGCGTGCAACAGGTGCGCTGATGTTGGAATAAGCACAGACACCTTCTATGAACAGGAATCGTGAAGGGTGATTATAGTTGGGTGTGAAAAAGGGGCTAGTGAGAATATCATCTGACAACTGGATCTCAGAGAGAAGTAAGATAGTGAGAGGTACTAGAGAAGTGGTGTTCAACAAAAGACTGGTAACTACGAGATACCACGAATGTTGGTGAAGTGAATAGAGAAAGAGGCAGGTCTGTCAGAGAGGGAAATGTCTCGAAAGAGGCCGGTACTTCTACGTTATGAGCCCTCCCTCTTACTGGCAGTAGAGTCAGGCGGGAACCAGAAGATGCTCAGCACCCCATGATGCTAGGACCCAGGGGCCATAATATCATGGACTCTATCATGAATATATCTATGAACGATTGTGCAGACAGGAGATGGCAAGAAACCCCATGTAAAGAAAATAAGTGAGACCTGAGGATGCTAGTAAAGAGAAGATGGTAGGACGAGCCCAGTAGTCCCGTTTTGACGAGACAGAGTAAGACCAGCAATCCTAACATGGAGTGTGTAGGGTGGTTCCGGGCGCCACTTCAACCTTCCTTCCTCCGTCAGGACAGTAGTACCACCCTGGACGGCTGCTGTCAACAGCCTACTACCTAATGGATTGCTGCAAGGGTCGGGGACGGGATATTCCTTGAGTTAGCTGGGGTACTGCGAGGGGCCAATACACTACCACCTGAGCCGTCCCTCTTACTGGCAGCAGAGTCACACAATAACGTGTAGTCATTACAGTATGCCTTAAATTTGCAGGGGTCGTGGGAGAGGCCATTACTCTAGAACCTGAAGCCTCACTCTCATTGGGAGCGGAGTCAATACTGTGTAGCATCAGTGTTTATACTTATGTATGTCCTCCTTTAGTTACTTTACCGCAAGACATTTATATGGGCTAAGAAAGATCTCTGGACACTTTCTAAATCCGCAATTTCGCCCTCCAATTCATGAAGGAATTAGTACCTTGAATAATAGCATCACTGGTTTTTCTTCTCTCGTCTTGAAGGTCCGCAGGATCCAGCCTGCCATCCTTCTGCACGATGCAACCTTTGTTTTCTTATGTTCGTTGAAGGTTAGGGTGTTAGATACTATTGCTCCAAGGTCTTTCATATCATTCAACTGGTTTATGATAGCGTTTAAATGTCTGTCTGGTACTGTGTGTTGTTTTTGATTTCTTCATTTTCCCCAAACCAGAAGAGTTAAAATCTACCTCCACTGAAAAGCACACACACACACACACACACACACACACACACACACACATACACAAATGATTACAGTTTCTGCGTTAGTCAGCTAGCCCCCCCAAAAGGCCACGTTCGCTCACATCCATTCTCCAGAAGTCATGTGTAATGCGCCGAAACCACAGCTCCGTATCCACATCCAGGCCCCACAGACCTTACCATGGTTTACCCCGGACGCCTCACATGCCCTGGTTGAGTCCACTGACAGCATATCGAACCCAGTATACCACATCGTTCCAATTCATTCTATCCCATGTAGGTACCTTGGAATCCTGGCAAAATTCTTACTATTCCACACCTTGGCTATTTGCTATCTTAAGGCCACCATGGGCAGCTTTTCCAAAGCCTTATAGTTCAAAGCACCCAATTCAAAATAGTTGACCCAGTAACCTCAAATTAAATCAATGCACCCAAGGATCATAGACAGAACCCAGGGGTACCACAGCTTGCTCATAAAGGCCAATAAACGACACCTACCGAGGTTCAAAGTTGGTACAGCCATTTTTTTTAACCCCCGAGCAGCGCCGCGTACCCAAGCCAGTCTGGCATAAAATGAAGAGTATCGATGCTATTCCACCGAGAAACTGTTTGGTCCATATTCATTTTCTTTCAACATTTCCAGGTATCTCTTAGCGTTCGTGGTGGCTTTAAACGATAATCCATAATCGTGCAACGCACGCTGTGACGTACCACTGTCGGGCTGGGCTACGCCGGTCCGTCACAACAAAAGCTAAAGATCGGGGCGGACTGTGGAGAAAGAAGCGACCATGTTCCCCAGCAATGGTCAACTCTGGCTCACATAACTGTTCGTGGACGAAAATGGGATGAGAGTGCAAAAGCATATTTGGAGGTGTGATGTGTGTGCGAATGAAATAAAAAAAAAATCTAAGAAAACAGCATATAATCTATAATTCGTTTTACTAAAAGTGGCTAGAAAATAATAGATTAATAATCATTTCCAAACGGAGTGATTCATCATACACTCTGTATATCAGGTGTACACACACACACACACACACCCACACACACACACATCCCTGTGCGTGTCTTAACTGACTGCGGGGGACTGTGGTCGTGTCTACATACCACACACTAGGGAAACATTTAAGGACACAACTAACACGTGTGTGGATGGGCTGGAACTCCTCTCCTCTTGTAACCATACTTCATCAAGGAGGAACAGAATGTTAAACGAGGATTTTTTTTTCTCCACTCTTGGTCTCGGTAGTCCGTCCTTACGTTACCTCGCCAACGAGGGAAACGGAGAAAAAGACATAAAAAAAAATTTACTCGGTATGAGAGAGAGAGAGAGAGACAGAGAGAGAGAGAGAGAGAGAGAGAGAGAGAGAGAGAGAGAGAGAGAGAGAGAGAGTAAAAGAGGAATAAGCCAAGACAAAAGGACAAAAAAATCATCAAGGCAACACTTACCAGCCGCCTGCCAGCTGAGCCCGGCCCTTAGCACCAGTACACACCTGCAAGTAGAGAAGGCTTTATCAGCAACAAGCAGCGGCGGGGGAGACGTGAGGCATTACCATACTAGTAAATACGTGAGGAAGGTTGGAGGGAGAGCTATACCCAGCTGTCACCTGGACGATAATCAGGAAATTATAGCCGGGCAGGAGCGACTCACACATGCAGACCCAAGTAAGTAGCATCAGGCGACATGCCAGCCACGGACGGCCCCGCCTCCTCGACCATGTCATGTGAGTGGCGTAATTTATTTGATAAAACACTTTACCTGTCAGCCAGCAGAGAGCTCACAACATCGCATTAACATCTAGGAAAACTTGTGTGACACAATGCCCTACAGACCTGCTTTTAATAAATGCAAATATAAGCAGCAAAATGTACACTACGAAACGAGTGAGCAAATATAATATATCGTGTATGTATTGTCATCCAGGATGAATGTACAAAATGCTACTTGGGTCATACAAACAGTAATGCAATAACCTTGACTAAAGCTGGGAAAAACAAAGTAATAACCCAGCGCACAAATTAAAGCTGGGAAAACAAACAGTAATAACCCAGCATACAAACTAAAGCTGGGAAAAACAAAGTAATAACCCAGCGCACAAACTAAAGCTGGGAAAAACAAAGTAATAACCCAGCGCACAAACTAAAGCTGGGAAAAACAAAGTAATAACCCAGCATACAAACTAAAGCTGGGAAAAACAAAGTAATAACCCAGCGCACAAACTAAAGCTGGGAAAACAAACAGTAATAACCCAGCATACAAACTAAAGCTGGGAAAACAGACAGTAATAACCCAGCTTAAATACTACAGCTGGGAAAAGAAAGTAGTCACACAGTAGTAACCAGAGCTGGAAAAACACTCAGTAATAACCCAGCTTAAATACTAAAGCTGGGGAAAACACATAGTGGTAACCCAGCTTACAAACCAGAGCTAGAAAAACAAACTAATAATCCACCTTAAAAAAAAAACTTGGATTAATGCAATAACCTACATGCTAAATCCATAAATAATAATAATAATAATAATAATAATAATAATAATAATAATAATAATAATAAAAACGCAACCCCATTAAAGTCTAGGGCAATCTGGAATACTGTCAAAATGTATCATACATCCGCCATGCCAGCTTATTTACGAAGTAAGGAAGGCGTGTGCCCGGAGGACCCGGTCCAGTGTTGCGGACAAGCTTGTGTTCGTTGTGTTCTGGGACAGTTGAAAGCCTTTGACACTTATCCACCAGAAGCAAATGCCACACCCATGGCATCACCCACGAACTGATGCCATGAATAAGACATGGACCACGACTAATGATGTGGCAGGATATCAACCAGGAAGTGATGCCATGCCAAGTTAGTCATTTCCATAAATCACGAAGAGTAATGGTCCTAGAACTGACCCTGTGGCACTCCGCAGGTCACCTCTACCGATTCAGACATCCGTCCTTTGTTCCCTTCCACAGAGATAATCTGATTCTCGTCTGGTGATCCAACGTCTTCGTCAGCGCTCCATGCTGGACAGCGTCAAATGCTTTCTGGCAGTCCGGATGCAAGCAATCCACCCAGCCTTCCCTTCTGTCCAAGACGGAGCTCACTCTCTCATAGAAACTGCAAAGGTTTGTTACACATATCCCCATTTCCCTAAAACCGTGCTCTCTCTCTCTCTCTCTCTCTCTCTCTCTCTCTCTCTCTCTCTCTCTCTCTCTCTCTCTCTCTCTCTCTCTCTCTCTCCAGTGACACCCCGCACTTATTTCAAGAGGTTTATTCAGCGTATGTGCAAACATACTCACCACATATGCTGAAATTTCATCAGTTCTATGAGCCATGCATGGGTCAAGATCTTTTCGTAGTCAGTTACCGTCTTTTCTAGATACCTCAATGTTTTCTAAAACCTCCTCCCAACTCCAACTCACTGGTGCTGGGACTTGTTATTCAGTTCCTTACATCACCCTCGACAATTCTTCCCTCTGAATCCCTTAACATGATTAGCTGCTCTTTAACTGACAACTGACTCAATGAAATTATGGAAAAAAGTTTCGGATTTTCACCTGCCTTGTCTACAATATTCGTTTCGGATTTCCATTCTTCCATTGTGGAGGCAATGGGGTAGTTTTCTGTCGAGGTTTCCGGAAAACAGGAAATGCTATACGAGTGAAAAGAGGGTGGTTTTAAAGAGTGAGTAAACTGGAAAAGAGATGTGTATAAAGAAATACCCGGAGATATTGGGCGTAGACTGGTAAAAGGTGCCAGTAAACGAAGCAAGAGGAATGGGTGAGAAAAGGGAGATATTCAGGGAAACAGTGCTGGCATGTGTGAGAGAAGTGTTTGGCATGCGGAAGGTGGGAAGTGAGCAAGTGAGAAAGGGTAGTGATTGGTGGAATGACGAAGTAAAATTGATACAAAGAGAAAAGAGAGGTGTGTAGGCGGTATTTACAAGGACAGAGTGCAAATCAATGGTGAGAGCAACAGGGGTTTAAAAAGAGGGTAAACGAGAACTGGAGTGAGCAAGTATCACTAAGTATAGGGAAAATGAAAAGATGTTTCGGAAAGTTAATACAGTGGGGAAAGATTGCTGAATGTGTTTCACGACAGGGTGGCAGAGACAGAGTGTTTATGTCAGGGAAGTATGCGAAAAGAGTCAAGGAAAGCGGTTTGGGGAGGAGAGAAGAGGTGATGAAACCCTTGCATAAGATGGTAAGGCGGCTGGAGTGGATGGTATTACAGCTGAATTTCTTTAAAAAGGAGGTTACTGTGCTGCTGATTGGCTATTAGGCTTTTTCAATGAATGACCAGATCACGATGAGGTGCCTGAGGATTGGCAGAATGCTTGTGTAGTGCTACTGTATAGAGGAAAGGTACAAAGATGACTGTTCGACCCAGAGAGGGATAAATCTGATGAGTAGTGACTGAGATGATAAAAGCATAAACAAAGAATTAAATTGTGGAGGAAAAGAACGTGGTTTCAAGAGTGATAGATGATGTGTGGAACAGGTTCTCGCTATATAATTGAGAAACAACGGTCTTTATGCGGCATTAATGGATCTGGGGAAAGCACATGATACGGTTGATATAGATACCTTATAGAAAAGTTTAAAAATCTACAGCATGGGACAAAAATTATTAGAAGCAGTGACGAGTTCTCATCAAGAGTGTAAGGCATGTGTGCTAGGAAGCAGAGAGAAGAGTGAATGGCTTCAGGTGAAGGTGGGTCTGCGGAAGGGGTGTGCGATCTCACCAGGGTTGTCTAACTTGTTTATGGATTTGTTGGTGAAAGAGGTAAATGCAAGGGTCTTAAAAGAAAGGGGCGAATAGTCTGTAAGGGGGGGGGGTTGAGATGGCATGGGAAGTGGGTCAGTTGTTGTATGCTAATGACACCACACTGGTGCAGTGATAAAATGCAAAAGAAGGTGTCTGAGTTTGGAAAAGTGTGTGTGAAAGAAGGACGTTGATAGTAAATGTGGACAAAAGCATGGTAATCGCGTTAAGCACGGCAGAGGAACAAGTTAGTTAGGGTGTGACTCTGAATGGAGAAACTTTGGAGGATAGGGAGAGTTTTGGGTATCTGGGAGTGGATATGGTAGCGGATGGAACCATGGAAGCAGAAGTAAGTCATAAGGTGGGTGGGGGGTTGAAGATTTTGGGTGCATTGAGGAATGCATGGAAAGAAAGGTCTTTAACTGGGAGGGCGAAAGATAGTATGTTTCAAAGTACAGCAGTCCCCACGATACTGTAAGGACGCGAGGCATGGGCTGTAGATGAAAATGTGCGGAGGAGGGTGCACGTGCTGGATATGAAATGTCTGAGGACAAATGTGGTGTGAGGTGGTTTGATCGACTACGTATTACATTAGTTAGGCAAAGTGACGTAATAAGAGTATGGTTGAGAGAGCAGAACTTCGAGGGTGTGCTGAAATGGTCTAGACATATGGAGAGAATGAGTGAGGAGAGGTTGACACGGGATATACGTGTTAGACGCGGAGGGAACTGAAAGGTGTGCACGAGATACAGTGAAATACAACGATGTGGTACAAATGGGGCAACGGGCTATCAATGGACTGAAGCCGGGCATGTGAATCGGCCAAGGGAAAACCAAGCAAAGGTATGTGGGACCTGGTTGTGGAACGGAAACCGTAGTTTCTGACAGCTAGAGAATCAATGTGAGCGAGAGGCCTTTCTTCGTCTCTTCCTGGCGCCGCCTCGCTAACACGGAAACAGGCGAACATCAAATAAGAAATTATAGCATCAAAGCCCCTTTTACAGCGCTTTTGCAACTTAAAAACTATAATACACGCGGAAGAAGAGTAGGTGGGCTACTTTGAAAGTAGGGTCCTAAAAAGACGCTATTATCTTTCGTCCGTTGACGATGGCTGAGATTTCTCGAGGGCGACGTCTCACTCGGTGTTACCAACTAGAAAGCATAACGCGTACAGGGTTTCCATAGTCGCAGTTATGATAAGGGGGGTTTTAACTGCCCTAGCATGGAATATTATTCGCATATCTGTCGTGGCTCTGCCTTCAGCTACTCTCTTAACCTGAATGGAATCAAAAGACGTCCATATCATTAATTCTCCAGGTATCACCTCGCTCTCTCTGACCATCCCTCACTGTCCAACCTAATGATGACACTCTCTCCCTGTTACACATATATTACTCTGGCCACCGCTCTCGTGCGCTGTCCTCATGTGCCTCGCACACTAAGGCTCGTGGCACGCGACTGGCTGTTGCTTCCCCAAGTTGGCGTGAGGAAAGCAGTGCCCGTTATCATACCTCCTTCCATCGAACAGCGCATATGTGGATTTCTGACCTGACCTTAAAGGTCAAGCCATCATACTCAAGATACAGCGCCCTCCTCGAGGGTCGATCATGAAATCACTTAGGTCGAACCATCAACCCAATGCTAAAGTTAATGCCATTCACATTTACCAACCATTTAACCTTCATGTTCTTAACCATTCACCAGGAGTTAAGCCCCGAAGAAGTACACTATAATTCAAGCAGGGGACAGTTCCCAGTGACACTCACTCCAGAGTATATCAGCTGTTTCTTCTCATCTTCTTTTCCTATCAGCAGTAGAGCTGGAGGTGGGTGGGGGTCGCATTCTGCTGCGCTACACCGTCTCTATGTCATGTAAGATTATGACAGCTGATAACCTATCATGGACCACCAGGTCCCCAGTTATCTACCCTTCCCATGTACTAACATATCCATCAACTCCATCACCGACCATTGCATCTATTACCCTTCACCATCGACCAACACCCACCCATTATCCTCTACAATTACTCATACAACCATTACCCTTCACAATTAATCAATTGCAACACTAACGTTGTCCATGAATCACAATTAAACCCAATTATCCTACAGAGTTACCTACTATCACCATCATCTCCCTTCACCATTAACCCCCATTACCAACAGCCAGGGGTCGGGTCACAGCGCCAGCCAGCGGGGAAGGCCGCGGCTGGGCGGGGCTTCCAGCCACATATCATACACCAATTAAAGTGCACTTGGGCGGCGGACATTAAGCGGATAATGATTCAATATATTCCTCCAGGGACGCGGGGCGCCGCCTGCCACGCGCACCGGTCACGGCAGGTGAGGGGAGGCGCGGGGAAGAAGGGGAAGGACAGAAGAGGAAACTAGATGATAAGAAGTGTGGGACGGACATGGGAAGGGGAAGAGGAGGAGGAGGAAGAATAATGTGTTCCACCTATGCCAGACAGATGGAGCGGGGGGGTGTGCTCACCCGACCCGGCGCACGCTGCCCCAGGATCCTCCTCCCCAAGGGAGGAAATCCGGCCACGCAAAAATTCGAGAATAGTTAAGCCTTTCCTCCAGACAAAAAGTTTCTATCGGCCAGTAATGAAAAATGATTTCATAATGAACATAAATATACCCTATTCACTCGGGCATTTCTTTCTTTTTCGGTTGAGTCCCACGTTTCACCACCTGCGCCTCTCAGTGTGGCCTTCCTCCTCACCCACAGCACAACAGTGGCTGCGGTAAGAGCGCAGAATGAAGGCTCATTCTTGGTCCCTTCTGCACCACTGAAATCAAGGGACGCTACAGAACGCGAGTCCTCCCGACTCTATCCAACCACCACCAGGAATTCATCCAACACTTCAGGAAGAAGCTGTCGCACCATTCCCGTCACAGTCACCTCCTGCCACTTGACATCACTCGTCCCTCAGTTGCAGTTCGGCACCCGAACCGGATCGTGCCCATACAAGCACGTGGAGACCACTACAAAAACAGCCCATCCCAAGCACTATGAACATCATCAATAATCAATAGACTGGTAGCCCAGCATCTGTGAAAAGGCTCAGTTAGGCTGTTTCACAAACTTACTCCCCCCAACTCATTTTCTATAGCCCAATTGTTCATACTGTGCACTTTCTCTGAATACGAGCTTGGAAAAAAACTGTTCGTGTGCAGAGACAATAAGAGGGATTCAGTAATGAATGGCCCAAAGTGCGAGTATAAGAAATCTGAGGAGTTGGGGTTTTAAGTGTGACGGTGAAGTAAGTGTCACGTAAAAGTTATGTCGACTTTCAAAACTGTAAGTGGGGGAGGGCGGAAGTTAAGTTGGTCGTGAAAAAAAAAAAAAAATATGCAGGCAATAAGCGTGAGACACTGGCGGCAGGAGGTCGAAAAAAATAAGGAAAAGTGCTGAAAATGACATCTAGATATGGTTTGGACATATGGAGAGAATGAGTGAAGAGAGGTTGACTGAGAGGCTATATGAGTCGGAAGTGGAGGGGACAAGAAGCAGGGGGAGACGAAACTAGATATGAAAAGACAGGGTGAAAAAGATTTCGAGTGATTTGTGCCTGAACATGCTGAAGGGTGACAGGCGTGCACGGGATAGAGTGAACCGGAACGATGTGGTATACAGGGGCCGACGTCCTGACAATGGACTGAACCAGGGCATGTGAAGAGGGGCCTGGTTGTGAACAGGGGGCTGCAGTTCGGTACACTGCACAACACATAGATAATGGATGTGAACGAAAGCGGCCTTTCTTCATCTAATGCGGAAACCGAACAAATATGGATAAAAATATGGATATACTATTATCATTCTTACGTTCATTAAACCAGCCTCTCACCCCCTCCCCTTACGTCCCATGCCATCCTCCTCCTATTCCTGGCCCTCCCAACACCACCCTCCCTCCACTCCTCTCATATTGAAGAGCATAATGCGTGTGTGCGCTGGTGTGTGTGTGGCGACGGGTCGATGGGGATGAAAAGGTAGTACGAGGGGTGGTGCGGGTGACAGTGGTTGGTGAAGGGGATTGGGGGAAGATGGTAATGGTGACAGTAGCGGTGATGAGCGGTAAGGACGGTGATGGTTAGTAATGGTGATAGTGGTGACTGGTGAGAGGGATAAGGATGGTGAAGGGTGAGAAGGATAAAGATAGTGAAGGTGAGTGGTGAGAAGGATGGTGATGGTGACGAGTAATTAAGATAAAGATAGTGAGTGGCGAGAAGGATATGGATACCTCGTGAAATCTTCAGAGATCGTCACCCTCGGGCTGGGCCCACACGGTTGGAATGGGTTCTTGGTCGACCCAGCGGCTGCAAGCCGCAGCCCTCAGGCTCACATAACCCCCACAGCCTGGCTGATCTGACACACTTCCTAAGTGCTTGTCTAATACACGCTTGAACTCCTCTGCCATGCATCCCAAGCTGTTTTTCATGGTAGCTGGCAAGGTGTTGAAGTGTCTTGGGGCCCGCTGGTGTTCTCTCTTTCCGCCAATATCGTACCTTTGGCTTTCAGACGAAGTATCTCACAAAGTCCACCATGTCTGTAGTGTCAGTAGGGTGTTAAGTTTGGAAGCATACCTTCAAGAAATTCCTGGATTTAGATGATATACATCTGTCTGCGCTGATTTAGTTCCCATACTACATCAATGCCAGTTGTGAAAGATCTTTGAACACTTTCGAAATCTGCAAATTTCGCCCGTCTTGTTGGGTGATTTTAGAGCACAACGATATTCAGTTCATGAGATCTGTGCCTTGAATAATATCACGACTGGTTTTTTCTTTCCTGGCCTTGAAGGTCCGCAGGATCCAGCCAGCCATCCTTCTGCACGAGGCTACCGTTGTTTTGTTGAGTTCGCTGAAGGTTTGGTTGTTGGACATTATTATTCCTAGGTCTTCCACATTATACAACTGGTTTACGATAGCGTCGGTTGTCAGTTAAGTATTCAGTGTTGTTCTTGATTTCTTCATTTTTCCCATTCCGGAGCTGTTGAAATCAATCTCCCTTAAAAAAGCACGTTCTTGGTTGCCCAGTTAAACACTTCGTTTATGGCTCTTTGTAGCCTTCCTGCATCTTCTAAAGATGTGATTTTCGTAACTTATTCTTGTATCATCTGCAAATGATGACATGAAACTGTGGCTCGTGTTGCGTCAATGTCAGAAACAAGAATGAGGAACTGAAAGGGTGCAAGTCCAGTCCATTGGGGACTGAGCTTTTTACCATGAACACACTGGAGACGGCATGGTTCACAACTACGTGTTGTGATCTATGTTAAAATGTTGTACATGAATCTCCCAATTTTTCGGCTATTCCCATCTTTGGCATTTTATGTGCTATGACACCAAGGTCACATCTGTCACATGTTTTTCCAAAGCCGATGTAAATCATGTCAGCATTTTTCTTTGTTTTCCAGACTGATTTATGCCGGTGTCCCCGGAACTTCAAAAATCCTACCACAGGGGTCAAGCAAATGAGATAAGACATAATTGTCCCGCCTTGAAACCATGTTGTCTTGGGTAACGGAGGTTGTTGACTTCCACAATAGTCGTTGTGATGTCTGTTCCTGTCCTACCACTTTAGCTAAGCTCTGGAAGTCTTTAACCTCTCGTTTTCCACAACACTTACAACTAACTTTTCTTAAAAGATGAATTTTCTACTTCCTCAAAAACTTCACCGTTCCTCTCTCTCTCTCTCTCTCTCTCTCTCTCTCTCTCTCTCTCTCTCTCTCTCCCTCTCTCTCTCTCTCTCTCTCTCTCCGCCCCACCTTTTTTTAATGAATTATTTAAGGCCCGGCCTCGATCAGAACCTTTCTCCGTAATTGGTGGCTCTGTCATAAAACAGGAAAAATGGTTTCCAGTTCGGACGGTGCAGAAGGGTTGCTTTCGTAGCGGAACGGTGGAGAAACGGAGAGCATCATGTTGAACACTTCACGGTTATAACGTGGCTGGCGAGGTGTCAGGTGCCAACCTGTTGTAGAGTAGTGTGTGTGTGTGTGAGGAGGGCCTTCCCTCGTGGTGGCTGACCTGTATGTAGCCCAGAATCTGACACTATACTGCTACTACTCCTCCTGCTCCCCTAACCCCATCCCCTACGGCAACACCCTCACCCTTACCCCCCAACAACCTTTACCTTAACACAGGGAGGGCTGACCACAACTGGACATACCGATCTCCAGCACTAGACATGCCGATCTCCCAGCCTAAACGAAGGTGGTAAAGACAAGACTGAAATTCATATTCATGAGACCAAAAATACCGACCCACTATACAAAAAGCAGGAAAAAATACGACAATGAATGATTTGGTGAAACAAGTTGAACACGTTAAGACCATTGCCATGTATCAGGTGGTCCATGTTGACCCCTATGAGCGCGACCTTACGATCCTTGGCTTCTGACCTAAAGTTTAAGGGACAGGTCAAAGGTCAGGCCATCATACTACTGTGCTCAAACTTGGCACCGTTAAGCAGAAGGGGTTTAGAGATGAGGGAGGGTATACATATGAAGGTTTACACACAAGGTAAGAAGACAACTGATCACGTCAGAAGGGGTTCCACTCCTCTACAGGAAACACTTGACACCACCGTGGTACTGGCTGACATGCCATGCAATGAAACAACTGAAACAACACCAAACAGCTCTGAACAGTTTCATTACCAGTCACCCTCACACAATCCCATCCCCAGTTTTTTTAAGCATCTTTAAACAAAAGCTAAACCATCAACTTAAAAAAAAAAAGCTATATTAAATCTCAGTAAGCTACATAAGACAATACATACGAAACCTAAAGTTATGGCCAGCAAATCGTCACAAACCCGACGATACGTTACATCCACCGTACAAACTTGAGGGTGGAGACGTGGCATTCACCTCACGTGACACTCAACAGTCCTGACCAACAACAATACGACGCTCACACGCGTCAACCGTACGGCTGTGTGTCCTGTGTTATAATCTCCGAACGAGAGACTCGAACACAAATACACAAGAGAATCTAATGAAACCCGTGACTTTGCTGCACTTACAAACACATCATGACCGACACAGATGACCGGGGTGAATTTGACTTTGTGTAGGGGAGTGACCAGAGCTCTGAAGTGTGTACTGTGGAGCGAGGAGCTCTGCTGTGTGTTGAGGTAAGCGGAGAGCTCTAACGTCTGGGTGAGAGGGTGTGTGTGGGGGAGAGGGGGGGCTGGGGGAGACGTCTGGTGTGTGTGTGTGTGTGTGTGTGTGTGTGTGTGTGTGTGTGTGTGTGTGTGGAGGGTGGGGGAACAAGCACCAGCCCTTTCCAAACATAACCCTGTGCGGTGAGGATGGATCGCCTTCCAAAACATCAGGCGAGGTCAAACCATGAGATGAAACCAACATCTAGTTAAATCCACGACACTTGCCACGTGTCAGTGACCCTGTGGTGTCAAGCGACCCTCGCCAGAGCAACCCGTGCGCCGCACGTGGCCCGCTCGCGAGGCAGGTTCAACAGTCTGGTGTCGTAACCCAGCACGACTTACGTCAAACGTGTCCGGTGAGATTTTCTGTGGAAGTCGAGGAAGGCGCGCCATCATCTTGTTTGTCTGTGAAGGCGAGCTGCTGCTGGTGTCCTGTGTACCTGGCTCCTATAGGCACAGGCCTGCCCCTCCTCCAGACCGGAGACCCTGGTCTGTCTGACCTGACCCCAGGCTACGGCAGCAGCAGTAGGTGGAGAGCCTCCTTCAGCTCCAGCCAGGCGGGGCGGGGCGGGGCGGCGGCCCCACCTGCCACCCTTGTAACGCCTGACACTTTCTTTGAGGCCTTCCCGCCCTGGGCCGGCCCAGCGTGCTGTTGTCATGGTAACCACTACGCACGCGTTACCATGGTAATCGGCCCAGGCATCCTCAACAGATCGGCCAGGCTGGCGCCATCCTGTGTACGTGTGTGCGTCGGTGTCTGTAAGCTGGCACGCGCTCGACTACGTACTGATGCACGCGGCCTGCACGTCCATATCTAACACTCCTACATGGCATCCACTGCCAACACCAGGAGCCTCATAATGTCTCGTTACATGGAGCAGAGACCTAGGGTGAGGCCAGCCCCTACCCCGCCACCTGTGAATGAGCGGTGCGGGGCGGGGCGGGGCGGGGTGGAGTGGGGTGGGGCGGATCGAGGCGGGGCGGGTTCTCCAAGTCAGACATTACCTCACCTCCCTCCCTCCATGTCCATCCATCTACCACGCCATACTACATAGTACAGTGATATACTCCTACCACACCATGCAACCACACACACACACACACACACACCAACCACACCATACACATACATCTATCACACCACACACAAGAAACTACCACGTCATACACATATTAATCTACCACACAATATACACACATCTACCACAACACACATACAACTTCCACGCCACAAATATACAACTACAACGTGCACACAGATACACCAACCACGCCATACCATCCCATCCACACACATACACGTACTATACCATAAATATACATCTAACACTCTATGTACACACACACACACACACACACACACACACACACACACACACACACACACACAAACACACCCACACACACACACACACACACACACACACACACACACACACCCACACACACACACAAACAAACACACACTACATACAAACATACACCTTTCACACCATATATACACAATACATATACACCCACCACACCACCCATATACACATATCACACCTCACGTCCTCCCTCACAGACACACAGCGGGACCAACAGGAAGGAGAGCAATACCAGAGCTTGCAGAACCCTCCTGGGCCCATGTGACACCACCTACCACGAGGCCCTCCTCGTCTTGCTGAACCTGTCCACCCTCTCCCACCACCACCAGCTCACGCGTCTGTCGTCTGGCAACACACTGCTGACACACCCCTCGTCACCTCAGCCAAAGCGTGGAAGCATCCTGCCCTACACAAGCTCTTTTCTGATTAGTTAACGAAATACTAACCTAACCTCCCAGTTCTGTAATATCTTATACTTTGTGTTCAGTTGAACGGCTGCCTAAATTCAGCGAACTGTTCATTATCATAATACACACACACACACACACACACACACACGTACCACTCTAAATATAAAACCACCACACCTCACAGATACACATAATTCACTACACAAACTTGCCACACCACACATACACACAAAAACAACTACCACATTACATAGACAACTACATATAACAACTACAGTGCCATACACACACATACATAATCTTCCACATCATAAACATACAAACATACACCTTCCATACCTTACAAACAATAACAAACCACACATACATCTACACCAAATACTTACACATACCACAACACGCACATACACCTCTCACATACACACTTGCACGTACCAAACCACACACACAACCACCAACCATACACTTAAACCTACCGCACCAAATGCACACATTACACAGTACACATACAATTACTAAACACACAAGTACACCTACCGTACTACACATATAGACCTACTACACTACACACATACATAAATACCACACCATATACGGTAGCTAACCACCTACCAGGGAGGTACTACCGTCTGGCTATCGCCGTGAGGTAGCACTACAGTGGCTTTCGAGATCCTCTCTCTAGCCCCTGTCTTTTTCTTCCATACGCACGAGTTGCGAACATTAAGTCCACAAACAGAAGCTCGCCCCACCTTACACTTGACGCGACATTCATAAGACACTATTCATAAAACTGTAGGCAGCGCCAAGTGCCAGGCATGGCTATTAAAATCGCGGTATGGGTGCAAGACTCGCTCGTCATACTGAACACATACGTCACTACACACACCTACCATGACTACACAAAACTGCAATACTATACACACGTGGTACGTGACAATACACAGAGCTACCACACTCTGCAGACATCTAACATACCACACCTCACCGTCACACCCACCAATACCACACCTCACCTACGCATCTAACGTTTCATACTTCACACTCGCACCACACCAAACCCACACATTTAACGTACCACACTACACACTCACCTACCAATACCACACCCACACAACTAACGTACAACACTATACACTCACCCCTACCAACACCACACCACACCCACATCTATACCACACCTATCTCGCTCCCCCACAGACCTTACTGTGTCATTCAATACGTTCTCCTGCTCTCTCTCTCTCTCTCTCTCTCTCTCTCTCTCTCTCTGCCCGTCACAGGCCAGCATATCTACAGAGAGTGTGGGGTAAGCTCCTACCGTTTCTTATCACTAAGTCTTCTATGCTAGCGGCCACCACACGTGGTCTGGAGTTTGCTGGGGCACAAGTACCGTCAAACAAGAATTACGCTCAACGGCATGAGGGTGAGGGTGGGTGCCATGGTTTCTCGGCTCCTGCCAACACTCACACTCTGGGGAAGTGTTGAATCATGTCCGGTCACTGACGCAACCTGCCGGACATAAGCCCACCTTAACAGGACCTCCTGTCGTCAAGGTGAGCTAAGGTGTGCTGGCGGTGGTACATGTAATGGCTGCTGCCCCGGTGTCCTGGGTGTTCACGTATGTACGTACACCTGCCACACACACACGACAAACACGTGAAGGTCGCCCGCTACTAAATCTGACCCGGTGCCTCTCCTGATGGACGATGTACACACCTGGCACATTCAAGACACCCACCCTCCCACGTGTCTGGCCGAGGTGGCACTGAGGGGAGTATGTACAGAAGAGGAGTAACAGTTGGTAGGGCACTTGTGGTGCGCACTGGTACGCTACACTAGTGCTGATGCTGCTCTGGGCACCACCACCATCTCCTCCTGGGTGAGAGCAATCACACGAACACCTCGGGAAGTGACGTCAAGGACTCTGCTGCCACGAAACAAATCAAGTATCGGTGAATAACGAAAGCCATGTGGGAACAGGTTGCCAGTCTGGATGCACAAGAGAGAGAGAGAGAGAGAGAGAGAGAGAGAGAGAGAGAGAGAGAGAGAGAGAGAGAGAGAGAGAGAGAGAGAGAAATGTGTGTGTGGGTAAGTACTAGGTTGTAGCAGGGATAGGTGAGGAGGTGGAAATGGTGGTGGGAGGTGAGGACAATCGCAAGTGGTGATGGTGGTCAGTACAAGAGGTTGTGGAGTGACAATAATAAGTGGGTCACAACATGCACACAACACATTTTATCCTCCCTACCCCCTCCCTTGACACTTACGACACATCCGGACACGTACACCCTACACCTCAACTAGCCTACACCATCACCAGACATGTACTCCCTACACCTCCACTAGCCTATACCATCACCAGACACGCACACCCTACACCTCTAATAGCAATACTCTTACCATACACCTACACCGTATTCACACACATCATACTTAGAACACAAATAACAGTTCACAGAATATCTGGATTTCTTTACGACTCGACGCAAAAAAAAAGGCTGAATTTGGTTAATTTAAGGTTGATGCCTTAAATCAACTAAATCAAACTTAACCTAAAAAGGCTAGGGAAGGGGGAGGCTACGCTTTAAGGGATTCCACAATCCTGAATTAACCTGACAATTACCATACAATGGGGTTGATGCCACAACACAAGGCAAGACCCGCTGTACTGTGCTGGGTCACTAGCCTGCAGCAGGAGGAGCTGACAACCCCTTAGTAAACAAAGACGGCGAGGATATAATCTGAACAAATCCCGCCGAACGAACACACACTTCAGACTTACTTCACCTCAATTTTTCTTTCTTTCAATGCTGAATCGACAGACTATGCTTATCTTTTTTTGGATGAAAATGCATCATCTTTTCCAAAGACAAAAGTCCCTTGCCTGACACTCATTTGCCCACAGCCATCCCGACCACCAGTCCATATTCTCCGCCACTTGTTGAAGCAGGTGGTCGAGTTAGTAACGGTGGCGTTACTAAGGTTAGTTTGGTCACCTTAGTTTAATCATCTTAGGTAAAATCCACTTATTTTTCTTCCATCGCTAAATCTTAAAAAGGAAACGTTACCCCCCCAAAAAAATGAATAAAATTACATGAAAACATCGAAATCTACGAGAGCAAAATACCAATGCTCTAACGTTCCGCCGGAAATTGTTCAATATTTATCAGCGGAGTCATTTTCTCGTTTCTTGCTTCACTTTCCCTAAGTACTGTCATTTTTCGAAGCGCGCCCTGCGATACCAGCGAGCCAGGCATTCCACGTTCATCCATTGTAAACAAAAGAATGACGACTCCAGCTAACCAGCAAGCAGCCACTACTCTGCACTTTATCACGTCTTCAGTGCAGCGTCGAGGAACAAAGAATTCCAAAACAACCGTACCTGGGTGCTATTCAGAGGACCATAAAGCAATGAACAAGTGGATCCTGCTGGCTAAATGTCCAGTACAATGAACGACTTGTGAGGCCACTCACCGAACAAGCCCACACCCTAGCGTCTCCTAAGATAAACAAATCATATCATGTATTTAGGAATATCAAATTAGGAGACCAAATTGGAGGTGGAAGGATGGATTGAAACAAATTTTGAGCGATCGAGGCCTGAACATGCAGGAGGGTGACAGGCGTGCAAGGAACAGAGTGAATTGGAACGATGTGGTATACCGGGGTCGACGTGTTGTCAATGGATTGAACCAGGGAATGAAGCGGCTGGGGTAAACCATGGAAAGTTTTGTGGGGCCTGGATGTGGAAAGGGAACTGTGGTTTCGGTGCATTATACATGACAGCTAGAGACTGAGTGTGAACGAATGTAGCTTTGTTGTCTTTTCCTAGCGCTACCTCGCGCACGCGCAGTGGTAGGGGGGTGCCATTTCATATGTAGCGGGATGGCGACGAGAAAGGATGAAGGCAGCAAGTATGAACATCATACATATGTCTGTATATGTATGTATACGTTGAAATGTATAGGTATGTATATGTGCGTATGAGGGCGTGTATGTATATACGTGTATGTGGGTGGGTTGGGCCATTCTTTCGTCTGTTTCCTTGCGCTACCTCGCTAACGCGGGAGACAGCGACAAAGTATAATAAATAAATATATATATATATATATATATATATATATATATATATATATATATATATATATATATATATATATATATATATTCACTGATATGATAATGAATATTTTTGAAATTGAATTTAATTATCTTACGTGGCTCGACATGTTATTTCAAATAAGTATCCTCATTATCTGGTATGGATCTAGACTTCATCACGGAAATTGGTGCAAGCCAATCAGGCGAAAACGACACGTTTCGTTTAAGCGATACCCACAGTGAAGGACAACTCGTGGGGAAAAAACGCGACAGAAAACGGGAGAGTTGAAGCAAAAAGTGTTAAGTATGCCGCCGCCCTAAAGCTCCTATCACTTGAGAGACAACGTCTGGCCTAAGTGTACAAGTGTACCCGCCTTCCTGATCCAAGAGCCCATTCTATAATCCCTGAGGCCCCGAGAGGGACCACAGGTTATACGGTGCAGTGTGTGTGTGTGTGTGTGTGTGTGTGTGTGTGGAATACGGAACAACTGAAAAGTGTTCAGTGTCTTCATAAAAAAAAGTGCGAAAGAAGAAAAGCCGTTAAGTATTTTGAAGGCTTGTTAAATATGTTCAATGACAAGGTGGTAAATGTGTGATGTTCAAGACGTGGAAGTACGTAACGTGAGAGTCATGTGTCTGACGGCAAGGAGGGCAAAACTGTACGTCCAAATTATACAGGTAAATGTCTGTTGAGCGTAACTGGTAAGTTGTATGGGAGAATGGTGTCTAAGAAGGCGGTACCATGCACGTCGCATCAAACTGGGAAGGAACAATGTAGCTTCAGGAATGGTAGATGTATAACCAAGTGTTTGCTTTGAAGAATGTGTGGGAGAAATACGGGAAACTGAAATACCTGTAGGTCGCGTTTATAGAACTGGAGAAATGTAGGACTGGGTTGATTGAGATGCTGTGTGGAAGGTGTTGCGATTATGTGGGGTGGGAGGAAAGCTGCTCGGAGCGGTGAGGAGTTTTCATCACGAGAGTAATGCATGTGTGCAGATAGGAAGAGAGAGTGAGTGGTTCCAGATGAAAGTGGGTCTGCGTCAAAGGTGTATGATGTCACCATGGCTGTCTAATTTGTTTAAAGATGGGAAGGTGAAGAACGTGAATGGAAGGGTATTGGATAGAAGAGCACGTATGCAGTATTGTTGGTGGGGGAGCCAGGGAGGTGAGTCAGTCGTTTGCTGATGACATGGCGCTGGTGGCAAATTCGATTATGAAACTGCAAAAGCTGGTGACCGAGTTCGAGTGCGTGTGCTAAAGGAGAAAGTTGAGTGAATGTGAATAAAAGTAAATGTATTACGTTTAGCTGTGAAAATGAACAGGTTATATGAAGCGTGAGTTTGAATGGAGAAAACTTGGAGTGCTTAAGATACCTGGGAGTGAACAGGGCAGCGCATGGAACCGTGAAAACTGATATGAGGCCGGTCACCCAAACAACAACACTCATTTCTGCGCGTGCGCAAAATGATGGCGGCCAAAACAACGAACATGGCCGCTGAATCAGCTGTGCATATGAAGTCAACCTTTTCTCTCAATCTTTGGATGCTGAGGCGCAAAACAGATGGCAAATCTTATTTCAAGCGAACCAGATCCTTATTTATTGACGGTTGGTGGGTATGTATCTCCAGCGTTTGCCCAGATGTTTCTGGTGGAAATATCTATCGCTATTGGATTCAGACACACGGGAGTTTTACCAGAAAACATTAAAAGCATACAAGTCTCTTGAAGCACACAAGTGAGTTTTCTTTTTAATTTCTAGATATTTCTTTTAATTTGGTAATGAGTTCTCTTAAGTTGCTCAGCTCTTCAAAATGTCGCCGATGGACCAAGCAGACGACAGTGGAGCTATAGCCTAACAACACCCGGCTGGAAAAAGCATACCTCTAAACCGCGTTGCAAAAAGGCAAACCTGAATATGCAAACAAATTTAAGGTAACGACAATAATTACTGCTGTTCTGTACGTACATTTTAAGTAATTACGACCTAGACATACACTTGACCAGCAGATCCACACATCCTTTAACAACTCCCGCCAATTCTCACGTCGCAGCCTGAGCCAGAGTTCAAAATAGTTTCCATTAATAGCAATCAATCAAAGTCTTCTTCAATTGTAGCCTTTTGGCAGACGACTGAAAATCAAAATGGAACCCGTAGTCTGCCGACTGGCAACATAAGACAACGATTAAGTTCTTCACCGTGTTAAAAAAGCGTAGAGATTTTACTGGGGGGAATGGAGTCCATATTTCCCTGCTCCTGTTTGGAGCATAACCATCTAGCTGCAGGAGCCCCATAATGAGGGTCCTCGGTTACACACACACACACACACACACACATATATATATATATATATATATATATATATATATATATATATATATATATATATATATATATATATATATAGTGTGTGTATGTGTGTGTGTATGTGTGTGTGTGTGTGTCAACCATGTAAAGTACACGATATTTTGCAGTCTATTAAAAGGCCTTCCTTGAGCAGAGCGTGAGCGGCAGTACTTCCACCTGGTAATGGGTGCGTGACGCGTCAGCGAGATCCGTGAATCAGCGAGTGGTTACGGAGGGGATGCTGTTTTAAGCTCATTGTGGCTATGGGGTTAGGCTTCCTGGCTGCCACACAGATAGTCCAGGGATCGATTCTCGGGGTACAGTGGTAAATAGTTTACCACCATATAATACAGTGTCCGCAAAAAACTATGTCCGCCAGCCATATATTTTCAAACGTGATACAAAGTTGAAGTTTACTGAGGGTAAAACCATATAACGCTCTTTAGCGGTGAAATAAACGTACATCTCATCGCTGACACTAGTGTTACTGAGAGCGTGTGTACAAGCACTCCGCCTCAGTGTGCCTCAAGCTATCTAGGCGTTCTTTCATTGTTCTTCCTAGTTGCCAATTCATTCTGGGAATTCCGCTTCTGGGCGATGGTTTTCTTCCACCTGTGCTTCAAGATGGTGGGCTCTTACCTTACTGAGGAGGATAAAGCCCGAATCTCGCCTGGAAGCCAGGAAATGTGGGGACACGTGAGATTTCCAGGCGCAGAACGCACGATCACAGGCGGCTGCTTCCTTCCAACACCTCATCACTGCCTCGCTACATTCAGATCAAGACCCTATGGACCCAAATCATACACCTAAAATAATTCAGGAACCGTGCCAGTTCCATGCCCAGACGTCTACAGACGGTAATCTAGGCCAAGGGAAAGACGACAAACTATTAAAGCTGTGACGGCGCCTTTAAAATTGTATGGGCAGGCGGACAAGGTTTTTTTTTCGGACTGAGTGTGAACGAATGTGGCCTTTGATGTCTTTTCCTAGCGCTACCTCGCTCGCGTGCGGGGGAAGAGGGGTGCCATTTCATGTGTGTCGGGGTGGCGACGAGAATGAATAAAAGCAGCAATTATCAATCATGTACATGTGTATATATATATATATATATATATATATATATATATATATATATATATATATATATATATATATATATATATGTCTGTGTGTATACGTTGAAATGTGTAGGTATGTATATGTGCGTCTGTTTCCTTGCGCTACCTCGCTAACGCGGGAGACAGCGATAAAGTATGATAAATATAGATAATAAACATATATATATATATATATATATATATATATATATATATATATATATATATATATATATATATATATATAAAATGCTTGGGGACCAAGGGATTGGGTGGCAAGAATAAGATTCAGGAATCTCCTGCATGTCATGGCGAGTAAGTGTAGTCAGGACGGCGGTTGGAATGTATTATATTTTCTAAAAGTATGATAAAAAAAAAAGTCAACCAGCACTCTTTCCCCTAGGGCTCAGTCGTGAGTTCCTGGCGCTACCTCCCTGCGGAAGGAAAGGCGACCAGGCATATAAGAAGAGAAAATTATAAAGACAGAAACTAGAGTATATATATATATATATATATATATATATATATATATATATATATATATATATATATATATATATATGCCAGGTTCCTGAGAATCTAAGGCATCATACGTATACAACAAATCCACTATAACTTTCCTTCAGGTACTCATGGAAGTATTGGTGCAATACGAACATGAATGAGACACAAGGAGCAGAAAATCCCTCCCCGCGACCCACGTCATCATGGACGGAAGATGCTCCATCATAATGTCTGCCTCTCCACACTAGGACCCCTGCAGCACCACGTACAGGATGGCGTAACCTATAACGTGACCACCCCTACGCGTATGCCGCCCTACAGCTCCCTGTGAGCTATCCATCAAGCTATGCCGTCCAGCTCAAAAGTCGCAGCGACGAGGTCCATGAGTGCCAATAACCTCCCTTTGAAGTCCTGAGCTACAGCTTCGAGTCGTCATATACTTCAACCAGGAGGTATGTGGGCGTGAGGTGCCCAAGCCAAGACCTGCCTACATACTAACGTCAAATTCCTGGGCCGGAGCAGCCTGGCATCTGGCTCACGACTCCCCTGGGCCACCACGCGTCCAGTAATCACGGCCACTCGTTCAACAGCCAGCCCAGCCGCCCGCCGATACCCGCCCTCATCACGAGATATACACGACTCGCCCCCCACACTTGCTGCCCATGTTCAACCTCCCTCCTCATGCCGGCTGCATCATGTATGACATGGTTCATGACCATAATGTATGACATGGTTCGTGACCATAATGTAAGACGGGGTTCATGACCATAATGTATGACATGGTTCGTGACCATAATGTATGACATGGTTCGTGACCATAATGTAAGACAGGGTTCGTGACCATAATGTATGACGGGGTTGGTGACCGTGATGTGTTGGAGACCCAGATGTAAAACAAGTGTGGTGACTGATGCAAGACAAGTGTGGAGACAGAATAATGTATAAGTGTAATCACTTTACGAATTATAAGTGATGACTGTGTCATGAATTTTAGAAGTGACGGCTGCGTGCTGTAAGAAGAATGGTAAGTGCATGATGTACGACAACGGTGGTGAGCGCATGTTGTGTCAGATGTGGAGTGTGACATATAAGGAGTGTTTGTCTGATGTACAACAGGAAGACGTATTCAAGTAACGAAACTGGCTGTGAGAGAGCGAGGGACAGGGTCACGCAAGGGAATGTATATACCCCAACGTTAACACTTACAGATAAGAGGCTTAATGATGGCGTGTATGAAGGATTGACTAGTAGGCTTGAAATGGGCAGATCCAAGGAGATATGGACCCTCCAATGAGGAAGAGGTGATAAGAAATATCAAAAGTCATGGACAAAGAACTGTAAAGTACGTGTTCTTACTGAGCATTTATCATCACAACCAGATCGAAGAGTGACTGTTAGCCATGACCAGGTAATTGCTCCTCCACTTAGAATGATTTATGTCACAGAAAAATGCAAGACATTATACTGATGAAAGTTTCCAAGATAATAAAATGAGAGGAATGGGATGTGTGACACGGAAAACTGGGTCTTGGAACTACTTGCAGTCAATACAGTTCTAAAAGATGACAAACGGGTGAAGTCATGATAAAAGACTGTACAATAAGTTGCAATAAGGGTGGTACTGATAAAAGAAAGGTTATCATACATGAAGATGCACTTATTAAGGAAATAAGATACAATGTTAGATATTTAGACAACGAGAAGACGTTTCATTCCTTTTAAGCACTGCACATGTTGGACTGGTTGGGAATGAACCGGCTGATACCATGGCAGGAGGAACTGAGAGGCCTTCATGTACGTACGCATATACGACGATGAAAGAAGACTGCCAAAAGGAACTGTACCGAACAGGAAGCATCAAATATAGAAGCTATTAAAGAAGCTATCGCAATACACAGAGGCGATGTTATCACACATACGGAAAGACGAGTAGTAAAGATATTATCGAGGCAAGATTACGACTAGGATGGAAAAATGGATGGGAATATGGAAAAGGTTGTGAGGAAGATGATAAGAGATGTAAGATGTGTTCTGCATGTGATTACACAAGAACAATATATTCCGGAATGTAACATACTGTGCAGGTTTAGAAAAAATATCATCAATAATGCTATTAGAGTTATGAGAACGAACTATTAAGGTTGTTAAACTCTGGAAATGATGTAAATATAAAATATCTAACTGGTGCCTCTATGTAGGAAGCCACTTAAAACTAGTGTTACTGTAACGCATGTACTTCACTGTATCATGGAAGGGGTACTTTCTCCTGAGAATAAAATATAAGCCTCAATCTTGAATCTTTGTCAGGGATAATGGTATGTACTTGAGCCACCTTCTTTGGTGTTAGATTAACATTTGCTCTCTTCTACTCCTAGAGCATCAACCTCTACCCCAGCGAATCCCTAACCCTCCTAAACATGACTGTAAGAGCCTCGGAGGGTAGCGTAGTGTTTGTACTGACCCCATAATGGAGAGGTCAAAGGCCAGGATATCGTAACTTGGGATCGTACCGTCGAAGTTCTGGGTACCACCGTCCAGCATCGGTTAAGATTAAATCTACTGTCACTAGCTGAGCATCCTTCCGTTCCAGGTCTGAGGAACATGGGCCAATAACATGCCCGACTAAGGCTATCTCGGATGAAGTAAAAAGAAAAAAAATATGGAAAGTAGAAATTAATCATGCATTAATCATCACGCCATCTAGTATAACTCCCTTCCACTAAATTCCTTTCTACACTCCATATTTCCTCTCATGTCCATTATTCCGGGCCCGCGTCATCTCTGGCAACTTAAACGACTAGCGTATCACACCGACCATCGTCTCTCCATAGAAGGCTGACCATACCCTCTGGGTAAAGGGAATGCAACAAGAATGGTACCAGACCCCCGGGTGGCTGAGCCAGGACGGAAGCCTTCAATCTGGCCGCATAAAACGAAAGATAAACGAGGGAAGCCATGGCTGAGCATGACTGTCCACCAGCACAGATGATGGCCGATGTTAAATTCAACTTACTCTTGAGGGCAGTGACACGTGACCACCACGGTTATGGCACTGCTCAAGCCAACTTACGGTGAGGCCAGCGACACGCGTCCACCATAGCCATGGCACTGCTCACTGTCATGTCAGTATCCATGACACTCCAACACACATAACATGGTCATCAACCACACATCAGGGAACGGTATGTTCAGGTGTGGCAGGTGTCTTTCCCAGCCGGCCCTTCCACCACAGTCATATCGACAATTTGTTGCAAATGAATGCTACACTTGGGACCCCACCTGGTGACACTCGTGGTGTGTGTGTGTGTGTGTGTGTGTGTGTGTGTGTGTGTTTGCTATTTGTGAGTAAGGGATAGAGTTTCACCGTCGCATTGCCCGTCTCTTAACCTTGTATATACGTAACATGTCTTTACTCTTATGCGTGCGCACGCTGACACACACACACACACACACACACACACACATGACACACACACACACACACACACACACACACACACACAACGCACACACACACACACATGACACACACACACACATGACACACACACACACACGACACACACACACACACGACACACACACACACACACACACACACACACACACACACACACACACATCCCTGCCGGTGACAGTCACCCATTTATCGACCAGCCACGAGTAGAAGAATAAACACCTAAGATTGGCTGTGAAACAAATACCGCGCCTATCATTCGAACCCACGCGGGCCCGTGATGACTGATGGTCAGAAACATTACCTATCACAACTGTCAACTCTAATATTCTCCCGAAATGGGACGGCAACAGGTTTGGGAAGATGTCAACTCGCAAGTCTTTATGACATATGGACCCCCACGGCTTCTTTTCTACTAAATATTATTCATACTAAGTCCTTCACCAGATGTGACCTATCCTCATCACACGCTCGAGCTGAATTATATTAACCATGCATAAGACATACTTGAGTCTGTCTTCGTCCCCTTGTGCGCTGACGCAGTCCTCCTCACTCTTCACTTCCCTTATGACCTGTGCATCACATGCAAACTACATATCTAGGTCTGTATGAGTCCATCCATACTCGCTTGCAAGTCATTCACATGGATCAAGAAGAGTAATAGTCCCGAAACAGGATCCTGTGGCACTCCGCTGCTCACCTCAAACTTATTACGCGAATGCTCCGCTCCTCTGACATGTGTCCTTTGTTCCCTTACACTAAAATAAACTTCTTTGCATCGAAGGATTCTCTTCCTTATTCCTACTTGGTGATCGAGCTCCATATAACCAGCCTCCCGTGCGGTACAGTGTCGAATGGTACAAACAATCCTACCAGACATTTTCTTGTCGGAGAGAGAGAGAGCTCTGCCTCCCTCGTACTAATCTACAAAGTTCGTGACACATGACCTTTGCCTCGTCTGTAGGAAGTCCTCCACTTGTTTTGTGATCATCTTGAACAGTAGCTGGCATAGCCGCCCACCAGGGTGACCGCTCTTTAGTTTAGCACCTCCTCCCGGTCTTCTTTCTTATAAGAACCGCCATGACCGCTGCCGGTTTCCACTCCTCTGGCACTCTGCCTTCCTCCAGCGACTTCTTGAACAGTATCTTAATATGTCTGTCACGTATACCTCCAGCATCTTCAGCACGTAAGGTGAAAGTTCAAAAGGTCCATAAACCTTATATGGGCCCAGAAGCTTAAGTATTCCGTTAACGTTTCTTGTATAGATATTTCAATGTTTCCGACAACTTCTTCCCATTCGATCTCACAAGTGTTGCAGCTGTAGTGCCATCCAGTGTAAACACACTTTGGTGTGTGTGTGTGTGTGTGTGTGTGTGTGTGTGTGTGTGTGTGTGTGTGTGTGTGATTACGACTCGTGTAATGCCGGAGTGAATTTTACAATCATGTTACCCCGTCTCTTACCCTCTGTATATACAGACACATACACCCCAGCTTAATCCAGGTGTAAGGAAGCTGCTAACACCTCCAGCTCAGGCCGTGCTGAGGTGGAAATGAACTCGAAGAGGGGCGCCTTCGTCTGGGCCTGCGAGTCTCGCAGCTCGTGCAGGCGACGTCCGAGGGTTTCTCTTGTACGGCTTCACCGGTACTCCACTTAGTAACCTGGTACACACACACACACACACACACACACACACACACACACACACACACACACACACACCACGCTAGCAGACACGCTCACATAAACAATGTACAACTATCGACAGGGACAAACACATTTTGTGATCGATACACACAACGTCCCCGGCGTGGTTGCTGCCCCACACACACTAGTAAAATATTCACGAGACGACTGACCACCATCTCTCCGCGGTGCCAGATTACCTCCACACACACCTACCAACACTGCCATCTCCCTCACCTGCCTCGTTACCAACACCCTGATACCACCAGTGCCAACACCCTAACCTCGCGGATTACCACAACCCACCTACCAGCACTGCCATCTACCTAACTTGCCACTTCATCAACAGCCTGCTGCCATCAGTGCCAACACCCTAACCTCGCGGATTACCACCACTCACCTACCAGATTTTTACCAGCCGGCTACCATGACTGTCATCTCCCTCACCTGTCGGGTTACCACCATCCAGCGAGCAGTAGTGCCAACACCCTCACCAACCACATACCCACCACATGCCAATCTACCCAGACCAACGACCCTGAACAACAAAACTACAAGAGTAAAATCTCGAAAACTACGGAAAACCACCACAAAAAATGGGGACCTTAACGCACTTCAGGTGGATTACTGGGAACTTACCTGGAACACGAATACAAAAAGTGGAATATGTACTCGTAAGACTATCAAGGAAGGTGGATCACTAAGAGGTTCATCAACGACATGTGGGCCACAGTGAGCGGTAATCACACTAATGGCTCACACGAACTTATACTGCTCACAGGGATTACACTCTACCGAAGG
The DNA here is from genome assembly GCF_036320965.1 of Panulirus ornatus. Taxonomy (NCBI): domain Eukaryota; kingdom Metazoa; phylum Arthropoda; class Malacostraca; order Decapoda; family Palinuridae; genus Panulirus; species Panulirus ornatus. Next base: position 28,736,656 of record NC_092226.1, on the reverse strand, counting down.
GGTAGGAGATTTCTCCAAAATATGACCAACTTGCACCACCGAGAAAACAAATGAAATCTACATTACTTGATACACACACACACACACACACACACACACACACACACACACACACAAACTTCATATGTTACATAATTCAAAACCTTATGGATCCCGGTCACACTCACAGCGTCTCTGCTATGAAACAAAGACGTCTGGGCTGTTTGAAACGTCTATATTTAGTACCAGCGGCCGCCACCTTGGGTGGTGATGGGAGCAATCTGACACCATTATGAAGACATCACCTACTCTAACTTGGGTTCAAACTGCCCCACTAGTTTCAGGGGAAGACGACGGAAATGTGAGGAGTTACACCTCTCCAACGACGGAGGACACACCTCCAGTGCTGGCAAAACTGCATACAATGAACACCCTGGTTACTGCCAGGACTCAACGACAAAAGCTGGGCGTCTGGCCACTAACACCAAAAGCTGGGGTTCTGGCCACTAACAACAAAAGCTGGGCGTCTGGCCACTAACAACAAAAGCTGGGCGTCTGGCCACTAACAACAGATGCTGGGCGACAGCGACGATTAATGCCGAAAGCTGGGCTACTCTGAGGATCAATAACAAAAGCTGGATACCGTAAGGATTTATAACAAAAGCTGTGCCACTGCAATGATTAATAACAGTTGTGAGACCATAACAACAGAAGCTGGAAGGAATAACAGCAAACGTTGCACTCTTCAGAAAAGTCCTCGACTGAGGAAGGAAGTGCACGGGATAACAAAAGGGATGGTCCATGTCATGGTAGCCACGACTCGGGAAGTGACAGATGACAAGACTCACGAACAAGAGATAATCGATGAGATACTAACTTCCTCGGAACTGTCTGCAGAACGTCCCATCAACGGGGAACACAACCCATTCCTCCCTCCCTCACCATCCAGCTCCCAGGTACACCATCCACCAGCTCCTCCTCCCTAAGTACATCATCCACCAGCTCCTCCTCCCCAGGTACACCATCCACCAGCTCCTCCTCCCCAGGTACACCATCCACCAACTCCTCCTCCTCCTCCCCAGGTACACCACCCATCAGCTACACCTCCTCGAGGACAACACCCGACCAACCCTACCTCCCCTAGGACAACACCCATCCAACTCCTCCCCTTGGGCAAGCCTCACCAAAACCACCCTTCCCCAAGGCCAATATCCACCCGACTCCTCTCCAGAGACAAGATCCGCCCAACGCTTCCTCCCCAAGGATAAGCTCGACCCAGCCATTCCTCCCGAAGGGATAAGACCCCACCCAACCTCTCCACCCGGCGAACAAGAAGCACAGACCCTCAACCCGCCACCTACCCCTGCTGAGGCTATGGCCCTCTGCCCCAGCCCAGTACGCTACATTCATCACCGGGTATTGATCAGCCGTGAGACTTATTAACCTGTACACCGGGAGAGGGACAAGGCACAAAGTGGCCAGCCCGGTCGATGCAGCCGTAATGGCCAGACACACACGAGTGGTTTGGAGCATTTAACTACCTTGTTCCGGCCATTACGTCCAGTCAGCTACTCAGTTGTAGGGTGCAAGGGAGGGGGGTGGGGGGAAGGGGGTGTCAGCTGGCGCCAGGCACAAAGGCTGGGGCACTCCAGATAGCAGGCAACGCTACAACAACATCGAAGGTCACTAAACAAATGAGGTCAAATGTCACGTGAAGTAAACAACCCGGAGACAACTGTTAGGCCCGACGGTACGACACCCCCAGCTCGACGGTACGACACCCTGAGCACGACGGTGCGACACCCCTGAGCTCGACGGTACGACACCCTGAGCACGACGGTACGACACCCCCAGCTCGACGGTACGACACCCTGAGCACGACGGTGCGACACCCTGAGCACGACGGTATGACACCCTGAGCACGACGGTACGACACCCTAAGCACGACGGTACGACACCCTGAGCACGACGGTACGACACCCTGAGCACGACGGTACGACACCCTGAGCACGACGGTACGACACCCTGAGCACGACGATACGACACCCTGAGGACGACGGTATGACACCCTGAGCACGACGGTACGACACCCTGAGCACGACGGTACGACACCCTGAGCACGACGGTATGACACCCTGAGCACGACGGTACGACACCCTGAGCACGACGGTGCGACCGACACCCTGAGCACGACGGTACGACACCCTGAGGACGACGGTACGACTCCCTGAGCATGATGGTACGACACCCTGACCACGAAAGTACGACACCCTTAGCACGACGGTACGACTCCCTGACCACGACGGTGCGACACCCTGAGCACGACAGTACGACTCCCTCAGCACGACGGTACGACTCCCTCAGCACGACGGTAAGACTCCCTGACCACGACGGTGCGACACCCTGAGCACGACGGTACGACACCCTGAGCACGACAGTACGACTCCCTCAGCATGACGGTACGACTCCCTCAGCACGACGGTAAGACTCCCTGACCACGACGGTGCAACACCCTGAGCACGACGGTACGACACCCTGAGCAAGACGGTACGACACCCTGAGCAAGACGGTACGACACCCTGAGCAAGACGGTACGACCAGTGTGCCTGAGGGCCTAGGTCTTTGACCGAGGCCTTATGAATGAGGACAAAGATCGAGTCATCAAGATGGCTGACACTGTCCGTCTGCCAGTAACTACCTCAGTGTGCACGTAACTACCTCAGTGTGCCAGTAACTACCTCAGTGTGCCAGTAAGTACCTCAGTGTGCCAGTAACTACCTCAGTGTGCCAGTAACTACCTCAGTGTGCCAGTAAGTACCTCAGTGTGCCAGTAACTACCTCAGTGTGCCAGTAACTACCTCAGTGTGCCAGTAAGTACCTCAGTGTGCCAGTAACTACCTCAGTGTGCCAGTAACTACCTCAGTGTACCAGCAACTACAGTAATTACGCCAGTGTCCGAGTAACTAACACGACTGTAATTACTTAACTACATCAGTGTGCGAGTAACCGCTGTAACTACTTAACTACGTCAGTGTACCAATAACTAAAACGATTAACTACTTAACTACGTCAGTGTGCGAGTAACCACTGTAACTACTTAACTACGTCAGTGTGCCACTAACTAAAACGACTGAAACGGCTTAAGTACGTCAGTGAAAGGGGGAGGGGGGGAGATTAAACTAAATACATAAAGTACGACATCAACTACAAGCACAGTAACTACATAACTACAAGAACTATATAACTATCTTAGTGTGAGAGTAACTCGAACTCCAGCAACTACATAACCACGTCAGTGTTGGGCTGACTCCGGCTACAGGAAACACATAATGCCACTGTGGTGACAAGACTACTTTACGAAACTACTTAATTAATGTTGCACTGTGTGTGTGTGTGTGTGTGTGTGTGTGTGTGGAGAGGGCGGGGGGCCACCAATACCTAGCTGGCATGGTGGGGGGGGGGGGGGGGGGGAGGCATCGCATCAATACTTACCATTACCGATGTGTGCGTGGGGGGGGGGAGGGGAGGAGGGAGAGGCATCAATACCTACTATTACTGAACGATGTACCAGTGTGTGTGTGTGTGTGTGTGTGTGTGTGTTGGGGAAGGTCATCAACACAAACCACCACTGGTGAAGCACCTGGCTGTCTGTGAGCTGAGCCAACACCACGCAACACCGAGGCAGGAAAATCTGAGTCAGTGTCCTCCTGCAACCTCTTCACCACCACTGTAGGTGGGTCGACCACTGAGCATGGCCCGTGCGCACGGACCGGAGCTGGGTAAGTGATTCCCCCGCACGGCAAGAAGAAGTCAATCCAATTGTATACATTCAGCAACACGTTGAGCCAGCTGATGATGCCCGGCCGTGGGGCTGCTGCTACTGGTGTTGGCCAGGACCAACACTGTACCATGTAAAGCGTGTGAGAGTTAACGACCTTCATCATATGAGGTCGCTGGCCGGAAAACCCAACAAACAAACAAGCAAACAACAGGATTGTCTACCACTGAATTCCACTGTGAAAGTTATATATTACATAACTTGACCGGTGAACTCGACCAGTGGTTCTCATACGAGCCTTATGTCCGCTACTGCTGTTTTCTCGTATAAACACCATGACAACACACTCTCCGACCACTGAACCACTGAACTCAGTCAGTGTGCTACTACGAGGTCAGAGGTACGACCCTCATGTCAACACAGGTACCAGCACGATCCCTCAACTCCTGTCCCCCCGCGACACCTCCTCCCTCCCCAACCTTCACTGACCCAGGCCTAATGACCTTCCTCGTAGGTCGATGGCCCTTAAAACCCCACAGACCAACCATCCACTGATCCGACGTCCGTCACCACCATCGCCTCGTACCAACCAGTGTTCGTGCAGACGGATACAAGGATATTCCTATGACTACTAGTGTCAATGTCATAAATAATCCGTGATCAAGTGCACAGCTTAGCCAGCAGATACCTTAGTGATGTGTATGTCAACTACAATGCCACTGTAACAATTCATCATAATGTTCACCATCAAACACCTAATGTATGGCACACATAATATTACTGTAATCATCCCCAAGTGTAACTTTTCATCATTCAATGTTCAACTAAACACCACTAAATGCATATCTAAACCACAGAATTTGATCTGTAAAACTTGCTGTACTTAAATAAACAGACT